>NC_088215.1:12471327-12583827 GCF_036934945.1 Oncorhynchus masou masou | reverse complement strand
CGCTAGCTGGTGAAATTAGCATATTCATTATGGTTACTCACAATCAACTATCTTAAACACCAAAAAACACATACTTGAGCCATGTCGGGACTTGACAAAATGTACATCCTTATCAAACCACCTCTTCACCGCACCATCATCCGAACCAAATATCAGTGTTATTCTATGTGTGGGATCTCTGCATACTGTGTGTGGTAGCCCAGCTCACATTTAAACTTTGTGAAAAGACATTCCAGTCTAGCTCCAAGCTTCTATTACCCATGCTGCAGGTCTATCAGCAACCATTGCCAAGGTTTGGAGTATGTGCTTGGGGTTCTAAGGCTGTGTTTACACAGGCAGCCCAATTCTGATATTTTGTCCACTAATTGGTCTTTGACCAATCACATCAGATCTTTTCACATCAGATCTTTTTTAGAAAGGATCTGATTGGTCAAAATACCAGTTAGTGGAAACAAGATCATAATTGGTCTGCCTGTGTAAACACAGCCTAAGAGACCTGTAATACATTGTGATGGGGTCCCAAGGTGAAAGGGAAAGACAGGCCCCAAGATTAATCTAACCCTAGGTACAATGAGGCTGCACCGAAGGAGTCAAGGAAAATGGCCCTTGTTTATGCCAAGCTTTGCAGTCCAGCAATATCCATTTGATGTCCAAGTCAGACTATCTGCCAACTTCGCCTGAAAACTGTGAAAGTGAAATAAACTGTAATCGAAGGAGAGCCTTTATTCGTATATAAGTGACAGAGTACTTTTATAGTCTGGTGAAGGCCCAATCCCTTGAGGGGATTGTGGTTTTACAGATGACAAGGCTGCCATCTTTGTTAACAATGGGTATTTTAAAACAAGTGCAAATATTCTGCCTCCAATCAAATCACCACTTCTTCAGCTCTTACCATCTACAGGTGGCTAGAGGATAATGAAGAAAAAAACATGGCCACTTAGACAACGCTCATTGTTGATGTTCAAGTGGTAGTGAGTGTCACACGGTACAGACTTCAAATTAGAGACAATTTACCTGTTAGTGTCCAAAGAATAGCGAGGGAACAGATCAGAAGGGGAGATGGCATCCCATGATACCGTGAAGTCATCCTGTCGCCGAGGTGATAATTAAACCAGTGCCTCAAGGGAATACATCTTAACTGTTTGGGTTCAGGAAGGAGACACGCAGCAACTTTATAGTATATAGTATAGTATCTACACAACATGCCTTCCACTTTGAAGATTTGAACCCCTTTGTCACCAGTAATTGAAAACATGTGGATAAAACTGTAAATACAACATGCCTACCACTTTGAAGGTACAAAATATTTCATCTTGCGAAATAAACAAGAAATAAGTAGAAAAAAAATGAAAACTTGAGCGTGCATAACTATTCACGCCCTAAAAGACAATACTTTGTAGAGCCAACTTTTGCAGCAATTACAGTTGCAAGTCTCTCGGGGTATGTCGCTATAAGCTTGGCACATCTCGCCACTGGGATTTTTGCCCATTCTTCAAGGCAAAACTGCTCCAGCGCCTTCAAGTTGGATGGGTTCCACTGGAGTACAGCAATCTTTAAGTCATACCACAGACTCTCAATTGGATTGAGGTCTGGGCTTTGACTAGCCCATTCCAAGACATTTAAATGTATCCCCTTAAACCACTCGAGTGTTGCTTTAGCAGTATGCTTAGGGTCATTGTCCTGCTGGAAGGTGAACCTCCGTCCCAGTCTCAAATCTCTGGAAAACTGAAGCAGGTTTCCCTCAAGAATTTCCCTGTATTTAGCACCATCCATCATTCCTTCAATTCTGACCGGTTTCCCAGTTCTTGCAGGTAAATGGTATTAGGAAAAATGCCAAGGTGGGTGAATACATTTTCAAGGCACTGTACATATCCCCCTAATAGCTTTAGACAACGCATTTTACACACAGTAACATCGTGACAGACAGGAATAGAGCAGTATGTTGTCTAAATGCCTGCAGCAGTGAAAGTAAGTGATGGCTGATTCTGATCTGCAGTGTTGGTGCTTGGGAGAGCATTGTGTACACTTCAGCTCCTGGCTGTAGCTTCTGTAGCTGGCTAAAGCAGGTGTAATGTATCAAGGTTTGTCAGACAGTGTACAGTGATGTGGTTTGCTGACTCCTTAACGACTTCGGTGCTGATGAATTAGGAGAAACTGGAGCTGTTCGACTTTGAGTCAAGGTAGGCTTTTTAAAGCATTTTTCCCAAACACTGTTGACACTGTTTTTCAACAATGTTTTTCTCAAAACTGTATTTTTGCACAGTTTTATCTGCATATATATTTTTAACACTAAACACTAACACTTGGACAACTGTCATGAAGAAAGGGAAGTACCTGAATAACATCATTTGGTAACACTATCTCTGTACTACCCAAGTGTACATTAATTAATTATGTAACTAAATAGCAATTCATGTATTTATAACATATTAGTTAAACATAATTACTATGTAAATACTATGTAATTACACTGCAATAAGGGTTTAGCGGTATAGGTTATTACACAAGTGGAAAAAGGACATCAGCTTGTCTGAGGTTATTCCACATATTTAATTACTCATGATTTATGTATATTGTTCCAAATGTAACTAACATGTTCTGTAATTACACTATTGCAGTCTCCTGTTCAGCACCATGTTAACAATGCATCCTAATGTGTAACCTTGTTACATGTAACTGCACGCCACTACCACCAAAATAATCTAGGCTCGGTCTCCGTCAGCTGTTGTATCAATGCACCCCCTAGCATTTACCACAGCGTCTGTTATCCAACTTATTTCCATATAATTTGGCTTAAAGGATGTACTGAATTAGACGTAAAAGCAATGTAGTTACAATGGATCTGGATGTAACAAATGTACCTACCCAGGAGCAAGAAACTTAATGTAAAGGGAAACACATAATGGTATAACCTTTGTAAATACCATTTACCTGCATTTGTAAAAGGGATTTAAGGGTTTATTTCTCTGGCTTGAAAGGTGTAACGTTGTTCCAAATAGTATAATGTTTATGTAGGTACTCTTGAGCAAGCAGCTTCAAATTAAGTGAAAAACAGTAGTGTAAACGTTTTTATTACAATCATTGGGAAAATACACTTCGATGTAGAATAACTGTTGTTACAGCGCCTGTAAGTGTAATTACAATGTAATTTCAATGCAATTACATGTTTCACAGGATATATTAAAATGTCAGTTATTACAATGTTGTTAAAAAGAAAAGTATTGTAACTACAATGTCTCTACACGAGAACAAGCAACTTAATGATAAGTGAAACAAATTGTGAATTTACAATGTAATTACTATATATGACAATGAAGTCAGACACCCAGTATAGTACTTGTAGTTGTGCTCAATGGGAATCCATATCAAATCTAGAAAAAACGTTGTTAATTCACCTTAAAAGTGTAATTACTATTTACTTTCAACATTATTCAATATTTCACGGGGTAAAATTAAAAGTTTAAATATGCCGTTATAAAGAAAAATATTTTAGGAACAATGTTTTTACGCAGGAACATGCAACTTAATGTCAATTCTGTGATTATCTTTCATGAAACATGTACAGACTGCTCTCTCCACTGCACATCTGGTGCAAGCATCAACCACTCACAATTTTTTGTTTGTTGTTGTTTAGAATTTACTGCCAGAACATGCTGCATCCTTAACAGTTCAATACACTACCGGTCAAACGTTTTTGAACAACTACTCATTCAAGAGTTTCTTTATTTTTACGGTTTTCTACACTCTAGAATAACAGTGAAGACATCAAAACTATGAAATTACACATATGGAATCATGTAATCATGACACCTTTGCACACTCTTGGCATTCTCTCAACCTGCTTCATCAGGTAGTCACCTGGAATGCATTTCAATTAACAGCTGTGCCTTGTTAAAAGTTCATTTGTGGAATTTATTTCCTTCTTAATGCATTTGAGTCAATCAGTTGTGTTGTGACAAGGTGTGTGTGTGTGTGGGGGGGGGGGGTATACAGAAGACAACCTATTTGGTAAAAGACCAAGTCCATATTATGGCAAGAACAGCTCAAATAAACAGAGAAAGAGAAATGACAGTCCATCATTACTTTAAGACATGAAGGTCAGTCAATATGGAAAATTTCAAGAACTTTTAAAGTTTCTTCAAGTGCAGTCGCAAAAACATGAAACGCTATGATGAAACTGGCTCTTATGAGGACCGCCACAGGAATGGAAGACCCAAAGTTACCTCTGCTGCAGAGGATAAGTTAATTAGAGTTACCATTCTCAGAAATTGCAGCCCAAATAAATGCTTCACAGAGTTCAAGAAACATACACTATCAACCATTTCAATATCAACCATTCAGAAGAGACCGTGTGAACCAGATCGAATTGCTGCAAAGAAACCATTACTAAAGGACATCAATAATAAGAAGACTTGCTTGGGCCAAGAAACAAGAGCAATGTGGAAATTTTGTCCTTTGATCTGGAGTCCAAATTGGAGGTTTTTAGTTCCAACCTCCGTGTCTTTGTAAGACGCAGAGTAGGTGAAAGCATGATCTCCACATGTGTATTTCCCACTGTAAAGCATGGAAGAGGAGGTGTTATGGTGTGGGGGTGCTTTGCTGGTGACACTGTCTGTGATTTATTTAGAATTCAAGGCACACTTAACCAGCATTTTGCAGTGATACGCCATCCCATCTGGTTTGGGCTTAGTGGGACTATCATTTGTTTTTCAACAGGACAATCACCCAACACACCTCCAGGCTGTGTATGGGCTATTTGACAAAGAAGGAGAGTGATGGAGTGCTGCATCAGATGACCTGGCCTCCACAATCCTCCAACCTCAACCAAATATTGAGATGGTTTGGGATGAGTTGGACCGCAGAGTGAAGGAAAAGCAGCCAATAAGTGCTCAGCATATGTGGGAACTCCTTCAAGACTGTTGAAATGCATTCCAGGTGAAGCTGGTTGGGAGAATGCCAAGGTGTGTGTGCAAAGCTGCCATCAAGGCAAAGGGTGGCTATTTGAATAATCTCAAATATAAAATATTTTTTTGATTTGTTCAACACTTTTTTGGTTACTACATGATTCCATATGTGTTATTTCATCATTTTAATGTCTTCACTATTATTCTACAATGTAGAAAATAGTCAAAATAAAGAAAACCCTTGAATGAGTAGGTGTTCTAAAACTTTTAACCGGTAGTGTAAATGTCTGCAAAATCACGCGTATAGGATATATGGAGCAGTTCCATGTGCTTCATTTAAACAAACAGACTAACACACTTTTAATTTATTTGTTATTTTTTTACCACGGGAATACACTGTAATTTATTCTTACTCTCTCTCACATTATCTCGACCGAGAGAGAGAGAGAGAGAGTGTGTGTGTGAGTGCATAATCAGTGTTTATTGGAACTTGTAAGTGATAGGGAGCAGTTGATAACGCCTCTTCTCTTTTTAAGTGTTGCTCACCTCTGCTGTTGCATTTTTGTTGATCCTTCTTGCATATTGGTTGAGCATCTCTATAGAGCTGTCAAACGCCGGCTGTGAACTACCAGTGGCATGAATCACATCATAGTGTAAAGAATACTGTGAGTCACATCCCAAGCCTGATAATGATGAGGTTTATAGGGCTGTTACAGTACAAGCTGGATTGTCTTAACTCGATCCCTAATAGACAGGCGTAATACAAGTGTGTGTGTGTGTGTGTGTGTGTGTGTGTGTGTGTGTGTGTGTGTGTGTGTGTGTGTGTGTGTGTGTGTGTGTGTGTGTGTGTGTATCTGTGTGTGTGTGTGTGTGTGTGTGGTGTGTGTGTGTGTGTGTGTGTGCGTGCTTATGTGAGTCCACGCATGTATTTGTGTCTGTGTGTGTGTGTGTGCGTACCCATTAGAGCTGCATTTGTTTCCAAAAACTGCATTTAATCCGATGTGGTGTTGCTGCGATAACTAAAATAAGGCTGTGTTCAGAATAGCTTTCCTTTTTTCTGCTGATGTGGAACAGGTCTTTGCTGGCTTACATTAATTAATAGTCTAGTCTATGATTGATGACATCAGCTTTAGCTACCTTGCTCCCATTCATCACCAGCTGTGTAGGAAGATGGGACTCCAAATATTTTCTTTTTCTTTCTTTTATGTGCCACAGCTTTGTGAGGTAGTCACAAAAAAACGTGTTGACGCTCTTGTGGATTTGATTTGGGTCTGGCTTTTTGATAAACATACTGTTGTGGTCCTACAATGGCAATGTATATGTCTCCTCCGATGAATCATGTGCTGTCATATTGTTTCTGGTATGAATTATGTGGAATTAATGTATAGGGCTGACAGAGGATTGCAGGGATGCATTTATCACATTATACATACATTGTAATAAGTATAATTGTCATGTCGTGTGTGTAGGTGGCAGGGAAGTCAGGCGCAGGAGAATCAAACTTGGTATAATGGAGTAGTTTAATAACGTAAAACAAACTACAAAACCAAAGTACATAATAAAAATAAACGTGGGTACAAGAACCCGTCGCACACCAGTCCATAAATCACGAGCATAACAACAAACAATCTCTGACAAGGACCTGAGGGGAAATAGAGGGTTAAATACACAACAATTAATGAATGGGATTGGAACCAGGTGTGTAGGAAGACAAGACAAAAACAATGGAAAATGAAACATGGATCAATGATGGCTCGAAGACCGGTGACGTTGACCGCCGAGCACCGCCCGAACAAGGTGAGGCATCGATTTTGGCAGAAGTCGTGACAATAATACAAGTGTTTACTGATGATTAATAATAGCTACAGAATCAAATCAAACAAAGTCGTAATATTACTGAAGTTATAAAATTGTGTGGATTGGCAGTTCAGTATATACCAACCTGGACTCAGGGGTAGACCTAACATAGAATTTTTAAATCTGTATTCCTGTATTTTGTATGATATGTTACGTTTCGCATGCTATGTATTAATTGTGGATGTCCATCATCCATTTTTATTATATGTTACAATTTGCGAATTGCAATTTGTACAATATGTTACGAATTTAATATATGCATGATGTATTAAGAATTCCCATTTGTTCTTGCAAATGTTAGCAATGTGGCTAATGCTAATGTTAAGCTAGGCTAGGGGTTTGGGGTTAAGGTTAAGGTTAAAGTCAGGGTTATGGTTCAGAGTTTGGTTAAATGGATAAGGTAAGAGTTAGGGGAAGGGTTACCTAACATTCTAAATAGTTACAAAGCAGCTAAAAAGTTGAAGTAGTTGTAAAGTTACTAATTAGCTAAAATGCTCAAGTTGACAATAATGAGATTTGAATACGCAAACTTTGGGTTGGTAGATGTTTGTGTCATACCCATCCACCCTGACCAACCACCCTCTGTTTTTGCCTTAACTTTTTCACAAACACCAACACACTGTTGTGATCATTCTACTGTGGTCCCCGAAGCGTAAGATCAAACTGGTGTGATTTGAACACATATTTAGAATGTCCAGTTTCGAAAGACGCAACAATCAACATTTGAGCTGGCCATGCTGTTTTTTCAGAAACATTTTGCGCAAACACAGTCCTTACAAAGTTATGTCCAGAATGTGAACAGTTTATTTTTGGATGCAATGTTCAGACATTCACAGAAGTAGCTACAACATAACACAGTCATCCAAACTGTAAAAACGTAGGCTACAAGCCTAGCCAAGCGAAGATTCACATAACACAAGCTGTCATATTTTTGTAACTCTCAGCTGACAGAAACTACAATATGAATTAGCTAATAGCAATTACTATTTATAATTAAGCACATCACGGGTGAGCTCACCATTGATCAAAATAACTAAGTAAAACACTTATTAATAGAAATCGAAAGTAATCCGATGATGTTTAGTTTGTGCGCGACGCTGCCATTGTTTATAGTATGAATGTTGAAGGGGGTGTGTCGTTTACGATCACCCACTTCCCTTCATTCACTTCCGGACATTTACCTGAAAGATGAGTGAACCATTCCTTCACCTCATCATAACATCTTTGGTCTGGCAGATTACGTGACACCCAGAATGCATTGTATCATGTCAACAAACACCTGGCAAATAGCTTAGCTCATTATAATCAGTACAACCTTCAAAAAAGTATTTTACACACATCATCGGTGTCCATTACAATCTATGCAATAATATATGCTATAAACGTCTCTCTATCCACCAGATGTGTAACAAACTCACTAAAAGTGGCAGTAATAAAGCCTCTCTTGAAAAAGCCAAACCTTGACCCAGAAAATATAAAAAACTATCGGCCCATATCGAATCTTCCATTCCTCTCGAAAATTTTAGAAAAGGCTGTTGCCGCAGCAACTCACTGCCTTCCTGAAGACAAGCAATGTATACGAAATGCTTCAGTCTGGTTTTAGACCCCATCATAGCACTGAGACTGCACTATTGTTTTCACTATATATTTTACCTCTTGGGGATGTCATTCGAAAACACAATGTAAACTTTCACTGCTATGCAGATGACACACAGCTGTACATTTCAATGAAACATGGTGAAGCCCAAAAATTGCCCTCGCTAGAAGCATGTGTTTCAGACATAAGGAAGTGGATGGCTGCAAACTTTCAACTTTTAAACTCGGACAAAACAGAGATGCTTGTTCTAGGTCCCAAGAAACAAAGAGATCTTCTGTTGAATCTGACAATTAATCTTAATGGTTGTACAGTCATCTCAAATAAAACTGTGAAGGACCTCGGTGTTACTCTGGACCCTGATCTCTCTTTTGAAGAACATATCAAGACTGTTTCAATGACAGCTTTTTTCCATCTACGTAACATTGCAAAAATCAGAAACTGTCTGTCCAAAAATGATGCAGAAAAATTAATCCATGCTTTTGTCACTTCTAGGTTAGACTACTGCAATGGTCTACTTTCCTGGCTACCCGGATAAAGCACTAAACAAACTTCAGTTAGTGCTAAATACGGCTGCTAGAATCCTGACTAGAACCAAAAAATGTGATCATATTACTCCAGTGCGAGCCTCCCTACGCTGGCTTCCTGTCAAGGCAAGGGCTGATTTCAATGTTTTACTGCTAACCTACAAAGCATTACATGGGCTTGCTCCTAGCTATCTCTCTGATTTGGTCCTGCCGTACATACCTACACGTACGCTATGGTCACAAGACGCAGGCCTCCTAATTGTCCCTAGAATTTCTAAGCAAACAGCTGGAGGCTGGGCTTTCTCCTATAGAGAAGGTGAATGGAAAGGCTCTGGAGCAACGAACCGCCCTTGCTGTCTCTGCCTGGCCGGTTCCCCTCTTTCCACTGGGATTCTCTAACTCTAACCCTATTACAGGGGCTGAGTCACTGGCTTACTAGGGCTCTTTCATACCGTTCCTAGGAGGGGTGCGTTACTTGAGTGGGTTGAGTCACTGATGTGATCTTCCTGTCTGGGTTGGCGCCCCCCCTTGGGTTGTGCCGTGGCGGAGATCTTTGTGGGCTATACTCGGCCTTGTCTCAGGGTGGTAAGTTGGTGGTTAAAGATATCCCTCTATTGGAGTGGGGGCTGTGCTTTGGCAAAGTTATATCTGGAGCACTTTTTATGTCCTATCCGGTGTCCTGTGTGAATTTAAGTATGCTCTCTCTAATTCTCTCTTTCTTTCTCTCTCTCGGAGGACCTGAGCCCAAGGACCATGCTTTAGGACTACCGGGCATGATGACTCCTTACTGTCCTCAGTCTACCTGGCCGTGCTCCTGCTCCAGTTTCAACTGTTCTGCCTGTGATTATTATTATTTGACCATGCTGGTCATTTGTGAACATTTGAACATCTTGGCCATGTTCTGTTATAATCTCCACCCGGCACAGCCAGAAGAGGACTGGCCACCCCACATAGCCTGGTTCCTCTCTAGGTTTCGTCCTAGGTTTTGGCCTTTCTCGGGAGTTTTTCCTAGCCACCGTGCTTCTACACCTGCATTGCTTGCTGTTTGGGGTTTTAGGCTGGGTTTCTGTACAGCACTTTGAGATATCAGCTGATGTACGAAGGGCTATATAAATGCATTTTATTTGATTTGAATGCAATATTTGTCACCAGTAATTGAAAACATGTGGATAAAACTGTAAATACAACATGCCTTCAACTTTGAAGATACAAAATATTTTTTCTTGTGAAACAAACAAGAAATAAGATTAAAACATTGAAAACTTGAGCATGCATAACTAATAACCCCACCAAAGTCAATACTTTGTAGAGCCACCTTTTGCAGCAATTACAGCTGCAAGTCTCTTGGGATATGTCTCTATAAGCTTGGCACATCTAGCCACTGGGATTTCTGCCTATTCTTCAAGGCAAAACTGCTAAAGCTCCTTCAAGTTGGATGGGTTCCTGCTGGTGTACAGCAATCTTTAAGCCATACCACAGATTCTCAATTGGATTGAGGTCTGGTGCTTTGACTAGGCCTTTCCAAGACATTTAAATGTATCCCCTTAACCTCTAGCGTCGAGCAATCCCGTATCCGGTAGCGTAATCATAGCCTCAAGCTCATTACCATAACGCAACGTTTCCTATTCATGAAAATCGCAAATGAAATGAAATAAATATATTCAAACACAAGCTTAGCCTTTTGATAACAACACTGTCATCTCAGATTTTCAAAATATGCTTTTCAACCAAAGCTACACAAGCATTTGTGTAAGAGTATTGATAGCCTAGCATAGCATTAAGCCTAGCATTCAGCAGGCAACATTTTCACAAAAACAAGAAAAGCATTAAAATAAAATAATTTACCTTTGAAGAACTTCGGATGTTTTCAATGACGAGACTCTTAGTTAGATAGCAAATGTTCACTTTTTCAAAAATATTATTTGTGTAGACGAAATAGCTCCGTTTTGTTCATCACGTTTGGCTAAGAAAAACACCGGAAAATGCAGTCACTTACAACGCCAAACCTTTTTCCAAATTAGCTCCATAATATCGACAGAAACATGGCAAACGTTGTTTAGAATCAATCCTCAAGGTGTTTTTCACATATCTATTCGATAATCTATCAGTGGTGGCAGTTGCCTTCTCATCAGAAGCAAATGGAAAAATACTGCAGCTGGAGATTACCCAATAATTGCAATGGAGGACACCAAGCGACCACCTGGTAGATGTAGTCTCTTATGGTCAATCTTCCAATTATATGCCTACAAATACGTCACAATGCTGCAGACACCTTGGGGAAAATGTGGAAAACGTAAGCTGACTCCTAGCTCCTTCACAGCCATATAAGGAGTCAGTGCCATGAGGCGGTTTCAAAAAATGCGGCACTTCCTGATTGGATTTTTATCTGGGTTTTTTCTGTAACATCAGTTCTGTGGCACTCACAGACAATATCTTTGCAGTTTTGGAAACGTCAGAGTGTTTTCTTTCCAAAGCTGTCAATTATATGCATAGTCGAGCATCTTTTCGTGACAAAATATCTTGTTTAAAACGGGAACGTTTTTCATCCAAAAATTAAAATAGCGCCCCCTATATCCAAGAAGTTAAACCACTTGAGTGTTGCTTTAGCAGTATGGTTAGGGTCTTTGTCCTGCTGGAAGGTGAATCTCTGTCCCAGTCTCAAATCTCTGGAAGTCTGAAACAGGTTTCCCTCAAGAATTTCCCTGAATTTTGCGCCATCCATCATTCCTTCAATTCTGACCAGTTTCACAGTTCCTGCTGATGAAAAACATCCCCACAGCATGATGCTGTCTCGGGATGATGAGAGGTGTTGAGTTTGTGCCAGACATAGCGTTTTTCTTGATAGCCAAAAAGCTCAGATTTAGTCTCGTCTGACCAGAGTACCTTCTTCCATATGATTGGGGAGTCTCCCACATGCCTTTTGGCAAACACCAAACGTTTTTGCTTATTTCTTTCTTTAAGCAATGGCCACTCTTCCGTAAAGCCCAGCTCTGTGGAGTGTACAGCCTAAAGTGGTCCTATGGACAGATACTCCAATCTCCGCTGTGAAGCTTTGCAGCTTCTTCAGGGTTATCTTTGGTCTTTTTGTTGCCTCTCTGATTAATGCCCTCCTTTAAAAATATATATATATTTCACCTTTATTTAACCAGGTAGGCCAGTTGAGAACAAGTTCTCATTTACAACTGGGACCTGGCCAAGATAAAGCAAAGCAGTGCGACACAAACAACAACATAGAGTTGCACATGGAATAAACAAACGTACAGTCAATAACACAATAGGGAAAAACAGTCTATATACAGTGTGTGCAAATGGCGTGAGGAGGTAAGGCAATCAATAGGCCATAGTTGCAAAGTCATTTCAATTTAACAAATTAACACTGTAGTGATAGATGTGCAGATGATGATGTGCAAGTAGAAATACTGGTGTGCAAAAGAGCAAAAAGTAAATAAAAACAATATGAGGATGAGGTAGATAGATTGGATGGGCTATTTACAGATGGGCTGTGTACACTGGAAGGAAAGGCAGCCAAATGAGGTGATGGCTTTGGGGATGACCAGTGACATATACCTGCTGGAGCGCGTGCTACGGGTGGGTGTTGTTATCATGACCAGTGAGCTGAGATAAGGCGGAGCTTTACCTAGTAAAGACTTATAGATTACCTGGAGCCAGTGGGTCTGGCGACGAATATGTAGCTAGAGCCAGCCGACGACATACAGGTCACAGTGGTGGGTGGCGTATGGGGCTTTGGTGACAAAACGGATGGCACTGTGATAGACTGCATCCAGTTTACTGAGTAGAGTGTTGGAGGCTATTTTGTAAATGACATCGTCAAAGTCGATGATTGGTCGGATAGTCAGTTTTACGTGGGTATGTTTGGTGGCGTGACTGAAGGAGGATTTGTTGCGATATAGGAAGCCAAAACTAGATTTAATTTTGGATTGGAGATGTTTAATATAAGTCTGAAAGGAAGGTTTACAGTCTAGCCAGTCACCTAGGTATTTGTAGTAGTCCACATATTCTGTCAGAACTGTCCAGAGTAGTGATGCTGGATGTTCGGGCAGGTGCGGGCAGCTGAAGAGCATGCATTTAGTTTTACTAGTGTTTAAGAGCAGTTGGAGGCCACGGAAGGAGAGTTTTATGGCATTGACGCTCATTTGGAGGTTAGTTAACACAGTGTCCAAAGAAGGGCCAGATGTATACATAATGGTGTCATCTGCGTAGAGGTGGATCAGGGAATCACAGCAAGAGCGACATCGTTGATATATACAGAGAAAAGAGTCAGCTTGAGAATTGAACCCTGTGGTACCCCCATAAAGACTGCCAGAGGTCCAGATAACAGGCCCTCCAATTTGACACACTGAACTCTATCTGAGAAGTAGTTTGTGAACCAGGCAAGGCAGTCATTTGAGAAACCAGCTGTGGGGGGTTAGGAGCTGTTGGCAGAGGTTGGGGTAGCCAGGAGGAAAACATGGCCAACTGTAGAGAAATGCTTTTTGAAATTCTTGATTATCGTGGATTTATCTGTGGTGACAGTGTTTCCTAGCCTCAGTGCAGTGGGCAGCTGGGAGGAGGTGCTCTTATTCTCCATGGACTTTACAGTGTCCTAAAACTTTTGGGAGGTAGAGCTACTGGATGTAAATTTCTGTTGAGCTAGCCTTTGCTTTCCTGACTGACTGCGTGTATTGGTTCCTAACTTCCCTGAAAAGTTACATATCGCGGGACTATTCGATGCTTTTGCAGTCCGCCACAGGATGTTTTTGAGCTGGTCGAGGGCAGTCAGGTCTGGAGTGAACCAAGGGCTATATCTGTTCTTAGTTCTACACTTTTTGAAAGGGGCATGCTTATTTAAGAATGACAAGGCATCCTCCACCGACGGGATGAGGTCAATATCCTTCCAGGATACCCGGGCCAGGTCGATTAGAAAGGCCTGCTCACAGAAGGGTTTTAGGGAGCGTTTGACAGTGATGAGAGGTGGTCATTTGACTGCAGACCCATCGTGGATGCAGGCAATGAGGCAGTGATCGCTGAGATCCTGATTGAAAATAGCAGAGGTGTATTTGGAGGGCAAGTTGGTCAGGATAATGTCTATGAGGGTGCCCATGTTTACGGATTTAGGGTTGTACCTGGTGGGTTCCTTGATAATTTGTGTGATATTAACTCTTGATAGTACCCATTCCGGATCCGGGATCTTGAATACAGCCTCAAGCTCATTACCATAACGCAACGTTAACTATTCATGAAAATTGCAAATTAAATGAAATAAATATGCTAGCCCTCAAGCTTAGCCTTTTCTTAACAACACTGTCATCTCAGATTTTCAAAATATGCTTTTCAACCATAGCAAAACAAGCATTTGTGTAAGAGTATTGATAACTAGCGTAGCATTTAGCGTAGCATTTAGCATAGCATTTAGCGTAGCATTTAGCGTACATTTAGCGTAGCATTCAGCGGGCAACATTTTCACAAAAACCAGAAAAGCATTCAAATAAAATAATTTACCTTTGAAGAACTTCGGATGTTTTCAATGAGGAGACTCTCAGTTAGATAGCATATGTTCAGTTTTTCAAAAAAGATTCTTTGTGTTATCAGAAATCGCTCTGTTTTGTTCATCACGTTTGGCTACCAAAAAAAACAGAAAATTCAGTCATCAAAACGCCAAACTTTTTTCCAAATTAACTCCATAATATCGACAGAAACATGGCAAACATTGTTTAGAATCAATCCTCAAGATGTTTTTCACATATCTCTTCGATGATATATCGTTCGTGGAAGTCTGCTTTCTCCTCTGAATCACATGGAAGAATACTTGCAGCTGAAGATTATGCACCACTTTCGGCACAGGACACCGGGCGGGACACCTGGTAAATGTGGTCTCTTATGGTCAATCTTCCAATGATTTGCCTACAAATACGTCACAATGCTGCAGACACCTTGGGGAAACGGCAGAAAGTGTAAGCTCGTTCAGGGCGCATTCACAGCCATATAAAGGAGACATTGGAAAACAGCGCCTCAAAAATTTTGCTCACTTCCTGTTTGAAGTTTCATCTTGGTTTCGACTGTAGCATCAGTTCTGTGGCACTCACAAATAATATATTTGCAGTTTTGGAAACGTCAGAGTGTTTTCTTTCCAAAGCTGTCAATTATATGCATAGTTGAGCATCTTGTAGTGACAAAATATGTTGTTTAAAACGGGAAAGTTTTTTCATCCAAAAATGAAAGACTGTCCCTAGAGTCTCAAGAGGCATCGAGCTTAGATTGTAGGACTGCCAAGGTGTTAAGCATATCCCTGTTTAGGTCACCAAACAGAACGAACACTGAAGATTGATGGGCCAATCAATTCACATATGGTGTCCGGGACACAGCTGGGAGCTGAGGGGGGTCTTTAACAGGCGGCAACAGTGAGAGACTTATTTCTGGAGAGATTTAATTTTAAAACTAGAAGCTCGAACTGTTTGGGCATAGACCTGGAAAGTATGACAGAACTTTGCAGGCTGTCTCTGCAGTAAATTGCTACTCCTCCCCCTTTCGCAGTTCTATCTTGATGGAAAATGTTGTAGATGGGGATAGAAATCTCAGAATTGTTGGTGTCCTTCCTAAGCCAGGATTCAGACACGGCAGGGACATCAGGGTTGACAGAGTGTGCTAAAGCAGTGAGTAAAACAAACTTAGGGAGGAGGCTTCTGATGTTAACATGCATGAAACCAAGGCTTTTGCGGTTACAGAAGTCAAGAAATTAGCGCGCCTGGGGACACTCAGGACATGGGTTAACCTCCAATAGATGGCAGTAGTGTGCACCATTTCAGATTGATCCAGTGAAGCATTGCAATACTGAACAATATTTATATTAAGTCAAGATTGGTCAATTTATACATTTTTAAGTTTCAAACACCAATCGCTGAGAATAGAATAACCATAGTGATGGATTCTGTTCAAATAGACCCCACACCAGCTCAGTGTCACCCACTCAAATGCTTGACTGACACGCTGTCATTCATGTTTGGCATAAACTCCAGGGCTCCGCATGAGATAAAGGTTTGGATCATGTTAATTTTGAGAACAAAAAAACAGTGTTACAATTATTAATTCCCCAAAAAACAGCATAATCCAGTCTGTTTAGTATTTCAACAGGCAATCTGGACTTCTTTGTAACCAAAATACTGCATGTGTAAGTCTTCGGCCCAATGTTAATTACTAATACATATTCTCCTTCGCTTAACTCTTCTGTTTTCTATACTGACTTTGAATTTTAGACTGGTGAATCAAAGTTGGTGAAAAGTCATCATGACTGTCCAATTGAAGATAAAGAGGATTTAAAACATTCAATGTTTGCTTCACGATTCCACTCCTTTCAGATCTGGCGATTTATGAATATCTAAAAAGAGAGAGATGCAGCTATTTAAGAGTGATCGTCCAATGGGTTCAAGGTGGATTAAAAATGTTCTTTACCCCCTGATTCCAGTCACTCAGATCTGTCCACTTGCAGCTATTTAAGAGTATTGGGGCATAGCTGCTCTAGTTCAATGACAACTAGTTTGATCTTTATAGTAACATGAACTGGGCCTTTTACAGAGTTTGGATCACACTGATAATGATAATCTGTTAGTGCTGTCAATGGGATATAGATTGAGGCCCAGAGACGCTTATTATGCATCTGTCTGACGCTTGTGTAGACGTGGAGAGGCGGCCACCACAGTAGCAATGGAGGGAAACCAAAAACACATATGCCCGATACAATTAACATGCAAAGGCGAATGTCACTGCGGACAATTTTCTCTTGGCTTCTGTGGATGTTGGTTGTTGATGTGAATCAGCTGTGTGAGAAATCTAGAAAAATGTAATGATATGAAGACAATAGGGTTTGGAATTAGTAAAAAAAATGGACTAAATTCCAAGACATGAAAGCTTACTTCATTGTGTGGTTCATGTTGTTTTACAGTGACAATATACCTAATTAAATTTGAATATTGCAGCAAATAGGGAAGTGAACTTGGGTTGCTGCCATGAATAGGCTTTACCCACTTTTAACCTTTATTTAACTAGGCAAAGTCAGTTAAGAACAAATTCTTATTTACAATGCCGACCTACCCTAGCCAAACCTGGACTACGCTGGGCCAATGGGGCGCCGTCCCAATCACGGCCAGATTTGATACAGCCTGGATTCGAAGCAGGGGACAGTAGTGATGCCTCTTGCACTGAGACACAGTGCCTTAGACAGCCGTGCCACTCAGGAACCTTCTTGGTGGGAATTGTGATGCGGCTCATACAATGAGAATAGCTTACAATATGTTAGATGACAGCTATTTTTCTATTTGCATTACATTAATTTAATAATGCTTACATATAAGTTATGGTATGATTTTAAATTATCTTTGAGAAAGCTGTTCTATGGGGGAATTGACAGAAGCACCTGGCCTCTTTCCGTCCGAGTTTTGACCGCTTGTGCAGAATATTCATCTGACGTTCCTTCTCTGGCTGTCAAAACAAGATGAATAACTCTTCTCTAACTTTGCTCTCTGGCAGCTCGTCCAACACACATTGTAATAGTGCTAAAATACATCATCTATTTTAGCTTTGAGATGTGAGCCTGGCTTGCCACTGCTCTATTTTGTAGGTCACAATTTTTCACTCAGATGGTGCAAATTTCCACAAGAGACGATAAGTCCTTGCAAGATCATCACTCTGTTTATCACAGCAAAAGTATTTTTCTATTGGTGAAATTACACATATTGTATATTGGACCAAATTGACTTCACTCTATTTGGGGGTGTACGCTCAAAGTAAAACGTATGATAAGCCCATTGGTGGTCGGTGCCATTTAAGATGAGGGAGGATGATTTTTTGTTTTTTTATTAGCAGGGCCTTATTTCTATTACAGCATAATGGATGACTGTCATTCATATTCCATTCATCTAGTTCAATGTAACATCGGTAGGTTTAGGCTACTACATGATACTCTAATTTTACATGGACTCATCATGAGGTTGCTGCAACCTAGCCTAGGAATGAAAGTTTACAAAGTAGGTGCACAGGTCAAGGGAAATGAGTAATCAAGGTGACAGACAGTGACACATTCAATACCACCATGCACACTCTTGCCTGCATCTAGCTGATCTAGGGTGTAATCATTAGTCCAACATTTGCAAATCAGAATTTCTATTGGAGAAATTCATGGATTGTTTATCCTCATTTGATTCTGTTTATAAAATGCTTTTCAACGGAATCGGAGGAGTGAATACACCCCTGATCACAAGCAAACAGTTCACTTTCATATCAGCCACATAAAAACAGCATAATCACTTTGCTCATTGTATATAGAATTCCTTCTCGCAACTATCTATAAGCTCTCCTTTGCTCACCTTTTCCCTTCACTTGTGGAATTAGGTGCACAACACATCAGCTATCTGTTACCAGGCAAAAAAAACTTTACAAGCCAAACCTTGTAAAGTTAACCGCTACACACAGGCTGTATCATTGTCACTTCAGTCAACATAGCTACTAGAACTAACGCGTTAGTAAACCCGCTACATTTGTGTAGTACAGTGTACAGTCAGAAAGCAGTTTAGCGATTACACTGGTGGGCCCTGGTGGCAATAAATTAACAAAACCAAAAGCTGACTGTCACGCCCTGGTCGAAATATATTATGTTTATCTTCATTTATTTGGTCTGGCCAGGGTGTGACATGGGTTATTGTGGTGTGTTTTTGTCTTGGGGTTTTGTGGGGTGTCTAGCGTAGTCTATGGCTGCCTAAGGCGGTTCTCAATCAGAGTCAGGTGATTATCGTTGTCTCTGATTGGGAACCATATTTAGGCAGCCATTTTCTTTGAGTGTTTGGTGGGTGATTGTTCCTGTCTCTGTGTTTATATTCACCAGACAGGCTGTATAGTTTTTCACGTTTCCGTCTGTTGTTTTTTGTACGTTTCAGTTATTTCATGTCTAGTCATTTTTCATCAATAAACATGAGTAACCACCACGCTGCATTTTGGTCCGCTCCTCCTTCAACAGAAGAACGCCGTTACACTTACCTTGACTGGAAAGAGTTCCAGTGTTGGTTAGCTATAGCATCCCTGGTTGAGCCGGGTGTTTGCGTAGGTTAAATTAGCTAGCTGCGTTTGCTGTGAAAGCCTATGGAAGGTGGTAAGAACCACCAGCCTCCAAGGTTTTGTATCAATTTTGTATCAAATCAATTACCCAGAGGAGGACAGAAGCTAGCTTTCCTCCTACTACACAATGGTGCTACCATGCTGCTAAAGCTACAGTAGACCATTGCAAAACAGTGTGTTTTAATCAATTATTTGGTGACGTGAATATATTTAGAATGGTTATATCTAAAAAGGACACCTTTTTTTCACAATTAAAATTTTTAGGAAATTCATTGAGGAGGATTGTCTTCCCCCTCCTCCCCTGAGGAGCAGCCACTGGATGAGACATATTCATTGATAGTCATTACCTATTTGAAAGCAGTGTAGAAGTCTGTTTCGGCCAATTTGGTCTACTGCTACGCAAATGAGGTTTTCCTTTTAATGAATTAGGAAGCAAGAAGGACTGCAGATTAGCTGGCCAACCCTTGTTGTACATCCCACTGCCAAATGAATAAGTATGGTACCTTACGATGGCTAAAACAATTCCTTTAGTGTAAAAAATGTGTACCTTTCTAAGGGTCTTGTCTAGCTAGCTACAACAATTCCCTTCTTACACTCAGAACATGTGTACCATTCTAAATGAGACACTGACAAAAGCATGAGTTGAAGTTCGCTAACGCTATCTATAACAATTCCCTTATGAAGTCTTCAAAAATGTGTACCATTCAACGTTTCTAGATGCATCACTGAGTAGGAGGAATTAGCGACAATTCCTTCCTTTAATCTTGTAAAACTTGTAGCATTCAAAAGGAGGAAACACAGTATCCAACTCGTGGTCGATTTCCATGTTCAAAGGGAAAGTCCATGCAGCTAAAAGATCATGAGGCAGTGAGTCTTTAATGGTGGTACAGCGGTGGATGATACAACCTAGCTTAGCCCACGCTTTCATTTCACATGTACATGGAATTATGTGGGATTTTACCCAGAACAAAAGACTCCCCTCCAAATCGAGTTTGATGTGAAATGTCATAGGCTACACGGGAACCTCAGCCAATTAGGCTCCCTCGTTCGCCGCTCTGACCTTCCGTCCTCTGTTCCTATTAACATATCTCTATCTCCCTTCATCTGCCTTGGGGCCTTAATTGGGACTTGGGACTTGGCAATGGGAGAAAACACCTGGTCCATTATTTCTCTGCACGTTGGAAAAAGAGATGACACCTCCTCAATTGCACATCTTCCATCAGATTAGGTGTCAATCATGTACAGTAGTTTCTGTCAGCAGATATTTGGGGTGTACAGTATGTTATAATGATCTAGTGCCAGCTACTGGGACTATATGTTCAGGTTAATGGTAGACATGATTCTGTATATTAAGGTGTTAATTATGGACCTAGTAACTGAGGACTGTAACTGTTTTTCATAAATTGTGTGTTTTGTGTTGATTGCTGTTTTGTTTTACATTATATTGGTTGTTGTATTGTTGTGATCAGGGAACCCTTGGGAATGAGATCATGGTCTCAATGGTTTTTCCCTGAATAAATAGTGTATAATACAAAATAAATAGTTAGTGTCTATAAAGGTTTTTAATGTAAATAATTACATTCTTCAGTACTGCTGCCTGTGACACAAAAGACATTGAAACTAATGTTTACATGCTGAAGTCATAATGACATGCACTGGTGCCGGGTGGTAAAGACGTACACAGCCTTTATCTAGCTCAGTCTCTGATGTCTGTGATGGACCCTGTACCACCAACCATCAATTACTCCAAGACAGATGAGGGAGAGGGAAGAACAATGATTCATATCTAAAAGATGGTCACATTTGTAGCACAATGTTGCCATTATAGTGCTCAGCGTTTGACTCCCGGAGAGATAGATAACTACTACAGGCTGCACAGTGCAAGGACATGTGCAAATAGCCTGTTAGTCGCCTCTCCCGTGGCAGCGTTTTACCTCGCTTTTGTTCACTGTCATCGTAGCCCCGCTAGTGCCATTAAGCCAGGAAACGTTTGAAGTTATCACCCCTTCTTGGAGTTAGAGCAAATAGCTAATGTCCAATCACCGAAGACACCGGAAGAATAGCTTTAGAAAGTAAGAGAGCGAGGGGAAGAGACAGAAAGTGTGTGATGAATATAGAGGGCAAAGGAAGGGATGGGGAGAGAAGGGACAGAGAAAGGGGGGGGGCAGAAAGAGATAGAGAGGGAGAGAGAAGGGAAGAGAGAGTGGGGGTAGAAAGAGAGAGAGAGGCAGAGAGAAGGGAAGAGAGAGTGTGGGTAGAAAGGGAGAGAGAAGGGAAGAGAGTGGGGGGGGCAGAAAGAGATAGAAAGGGAGAGAGAAGGGAAGAGTGAGAGGGGGGTAGAAAGAGAGAGAGGGAGAGAGGAGGGACAGAGAGATAGAGGGGGGTAGAAAGAGATAGAGAGGGAGAGAGAAGAGAGGGAGAGAGAGAGAGAGAGAGAGAGAGAGTGTGCGGTTAAAATTGGCAAAAAACACACACATTTCTTCACACAGGGTCGTGGGGTTAGACAGGGATGCAGCTTAAGCCCCACCCTCTTCAACATATATATCAACGAATTGGCGCGGGCACTAGAAAAATCTGCAGCACCCGGCCTCCCCCTGCTACAATCCGAAGTCAAATGTCTGCTGTTTGCTGATGATCTGGTGCTTCTGTCACCAACCAAGGAGGGCCTACAGCAGCACCTAGATCTTATGCACAGATTCTGTCAGACCTGGGCCCTGACAGTAAATCTCAGTAAGACCAAAATAATGGTGTTCCAAAAAAGGTCCAGTCACCAGGATCACAAATACAAATTCCATCTAGACACTGCTGCCCTAGAGCACACAAAAACTATACATACCTTGGCCTAAACACCAGCGCCACTTCCACAAAGCTGTGAACGATCTGAGAGACAAGGCAAGAAGGGCATTCTATGCCATCAAAAGGAACATAAATTTCAACATACCAATTAGGATTTGGCTAAAAATACTTGAATCAGTCATAGAGCCCATTGCCCTTTATGGTTGTGAGGTCTGGGGTCCGCTCACCAACCAAGACTTCACAAAATGGGACAAACACCAAATTGAGACTCTGCACGCAGAATTCTGCAAAAATATCCTCCGTGTACAAAGTAGAACACCAAATAATGCATGCAGAGCAGAATTAGGCCGATACCCACTAATTATCAAAATCCAGAAAAGAGACGTTAAATTCTATAACCACCTAAAAGCAAGTGATTCCCAAACCTTCCATAACAAAGCCAGCACCTACAGAGAGATGAACCTGGAGAAGAGTCCCCTAAGCAAGCTGGTCCTGGGGCTCTGTTCACAAACACAAACACACCCTACAGAGCCCCAGGACAACAGCACAATTAGACCCAACCAAATCATGAGAAAACAAAAAGATAATTACTTGACACATTGGAAAGAATTAACAAAAAAATAGAGCAAACTAGAATGCTATTTGGCCCTACACAGAGAGTACACAGCGGTGGAATACCTGACCACTGTGGCTGACCCAAAATTAAGGAAATCTTTGACTATGTACAGACTCAGTGAGCATAGCCTTGCTATTGAGAAAGGCCGCCGTAGGCAGACATGGCTCTCAAGAGAAGACAGGCTATGTGCTCACTGCTCACAAAATGAGGTGGAAACTGAGCTGCACTTCCTAACCTCCTGCCCAATGTATGACCATATTAGAGAGACATATTTCCCTCAGATTACACAGATCCACAAATAATTTGAAAACAAATCCAATTTTGAAAAACTCCCATATCTACTGGGTGAAATTCCACAGTGTGCCACAGTGAAGAACAAACACCATTGTAAATACAACCCATATTCATGCTTATTTATTTTATCTTGTGTCCTTTAACCATTTATACATTGTAAAAACACTGTATATATATATAACATTTGTAATGTCAGTTAAACATATGTTTCCCATGCCAATAAAGCCCTTTGTATTGAACTGAATTGAGAGAGTGTGACGTCTGCTGCCTTCTTCCCCAAAATTGAAAGCGCTCAGTGGGCGCCAGATTCAAGAGAAGACAGACTTTGCGCACTCCTACCACCATCATTACGCAGCACTTGCCTTCCCAAACATCATGCACATCAGTTTTCCGATTGGACTAAACTGGAAAAGTCAATCACCTCTGTCATTACCACCCCTATATCTGTCTGTTCCTCCGCCTGTTAAAGCAAACAGCATTGATTGCTGAACTTTGTTTTGCCAACATGTATATAGATGACATTTGTGCCTGTCTTGTTTCATGTCTGTTCCTCATTATGTCAGGATCTATTTCACCCTTGGTTGACAGTGTAAACATATGTAACCCGGCCAATAAAGCCCTTTGTATTGAAGAACCCAGAGAGTGTGAACTGCTTCACTTTCCCAACTGAGCCGAGGGCGCCAGATTAGCTTTCAGCACTCCTACCACCATTTCATTACGCACACCTTGAAAACATTAACCCCATCATTCCACATCAGTTATTATTGGACTAACCTGGAGTCAATCACCTCTGTCATTACCACCTCTATATCTGACTGTTCCTCCGAATACTAGGGCTGTTAACATACCACAGAGCAAAGAACTGATTGCTGTTTAAATACAATCGTTGTTTTGCCCAAATAATAATGGGATGAAAGCAAAAGGTGCCAATGGGGGCATCTTGTTTCATGTCTGTTCCTCATTAAATGTTGACTCCTCGTACCTGCTTCTCATCTCAGTCCCTACAGAGAGAGAGCATTGGAGAGGAGGGGGGCCGAGAGAGGGAGAGATACTTTAAACACTTTGTATATACAGTTGAAGTCTGAAGTTTACATACAGCTCAGCCAAATACATTTAAACTCAGTTTTTCACAATCCTAGTAAACATTCCCTGTCAAAAGGTCAGTCAGCACTTTATTTTAAGAATGTGAAATGTCAGAATTATAGTAGAGAGAATTATTTATTTCAGCTTTTATTTATTTCATCACATCCCTAGTGGGTCAGAAGTTTACATACACTAAATTAGTATTTGGTATCATTGCCTTTAAATTGTTTAACTTGGGTCAACTGTTTCGAGTAGCCTTACACAAGCTTCCCACAATAAATTGGGTGAATTTTGGCACATTCCTCCTGACAGAGTTGGTGTAACTGAGTCAGGTTGGTAGGCCTCCTTGCTCACACATGCTTTTTCAGTTCTGCCCACAAATTTTCCATAGGCTTGAGGTAGGATAGGATTGAGGTCAGGGCTTTGTCAATACCTTGACTTTGTTGTCCTTAAGCCATTTTGCCACAACTTTGGAAGTATGCTTGGGGCCATTGTCTATTTGGAAGACCCATTTGCGACCAATCTTTAACTTCCTGACTGATGTCTTGAGATGTTACTTCAATATATCCACATAATTGTCCTTCTCATGATGCCATCTATTTTCTGAAGAGCACCAGTCCTTCCTGCAGCAAAGCACCCCCACAACATGATGCTGCCACCTCCGTGCTTCACGGTCGGGATGGTGCTCTTCGGCTCTCTAGCCTCCCACTTTTTCCTCCAAACATAATGATGGTCATTATGGCCAAACAGTTCTATATTTGTTTCATCAGACCAGAGGAATTTTCTCCAAAAAGTAAGATCTTTGTCCCCATGTGCAGTTGCAAAGCGTAGTCTGGCTTTTTTATGGTGGTTTTGGAGTGGTGGCTTCTTCCTTGCTGAGCGGCCTTTCAGGTTATGTCGAGTTTTAATGACTCTTATGACCAGTTTTACTGTGGATATAGATACCTTTTTACCTGTTTCCTCCAGCATCTTCACAATGTCCTTTTCTGTTGTTCTGGGATTGATTTGTACTTTTCGCACCAAAGTACATTCACCTCTGGGAGACGGAACGCGTCTCCTTCCTGAGCGGTATGACGGCTGCGTGGTCCCATGATGTTTATACTTGCGTACTATTGTTTGTACAGATGAACGTGGTTCCTTCAGGCTTTTGGAAATTGCTCCCAAGGATGAACCAGACTTGGGGAGGTCTACAATTCTTTTTCTGAGGTCTTGGCTTATTTATTTTTGTATTTTCCCATGATGTCAAGCAAAGAAGCACTGAGTTTGAAGTTTGGACTTGAAATACATCCACAGGTACACCTCCAATTGACTCACATTATGTCAATTAGACTATCTGAAGCTTCTAAAGCCATGACATCATTTTCTGGAATTTTCCAAGCTGTTTGAAGGCACAGTCAACTTAGCGTATGTGGAATTGTGATACAGTGAATTAAAAGTGAAATAAGCAATAATTGGAAAAATTACTTGTGTCATGCACAAAGTAGATATCCTAACAGACTTACCAAAAATATAGTTTTTGGATTAATTGGATTAATCTCTTGATTAACGAGGGCTGAGCTAGAACGGTGTTTGTGAGACAACGGCGGTTACCGAAGGGACCCGGGACCGGGTGTTTTTACAAAAACATATGTTGAGTCTGAATGCTACAAACTATTACAATAAAAGCTATTTATTAAAAACTGACTCTCACGCACATGTAACATGTATTGCTCTGACGCTCACAAGCTACACAAGAGTTGTTGGAAGATAAGGGTGTCTTCTACATAGAAGATCATGAGAAATCCCATGATGTAGTGTCTATAATACTGTAATAAGCTCACCGAACTGCTGTCACAACCTCAACACAGTTGTCACTGTTTAGTTGGATATTCATTTCCCACTGAGCAAATCATTTCTGTACTTACAGCAATCATATACATTCATTTTCATCTGGTGTTTACTTTGGCATATCTTGTGTTTTTTATTGATATATGTCAGTAATAGTCATGAATGCAACTGTTCATGTCAAATTGTTTTGTGTTGTACTTGTAGCCCGGGTTGTCCTGAATAGAAAAAGGTAATACAATGAAAAGCCGATTTTTGCTGGGGTCTCGGGACTGATAGGGTTAAGGGGATAGGTTTTTTCATCCCTTAATGAGCCTATATTTTTTAGAATGAATAGTCATTACAAGTGCTGCCTGTGTGTGCCTGTATGTGAATTTCCAAAAACAACCCTATATGTTTCCAGGCTACCTGGTGTGTGTACTCATCTGTGGATGTACACATTAAAAATGCTATCTAATTAGGGCAGGGAAACCCCAGAGTTGTAGCTATTGCTGACTAAACATTTCGTTTTGTGTCTATGTGTGAAATGAATTTGATATGTTCTCTGATCTTAAGGAAAAACCAAGTCTGCAATGTCAAACCTCAAATACACTACAATTTTACATTTCCTGCATTACACTGAAGTTCTCCTTTGAAGTATATTTTTTTGTTATATCCTGGAAGGGCTACAGAGTGTCAAGAAAGACCTGCATAGTTTCAAACAAACACACGTTTATTCATGATCATTTTGTCTATCGCCAGAGGCCAAGGGCCATTCTTTCTCAAAAACACCCACTGTGCAGCATTCAATCCAATTGCCGTACCAATCATATATATATATATATAATATATATATATATATATAAATATTTATTTTTTTTACCTTTATTTTACTAGGCAAGTCAGTTAAGAACAAATTCTTATTTTCAATGACGGCCTAAGAACAGTGGGTTAACTGCCTGTTCAGGGGCAGAACGCACTTTGGTGCGAAAAGTACAAATCAATCCCAGAACAACAGAAAAGGACCTTGTGAAGATGCTGGGGGAAACAGGTACAAAAGTATCTATATCCACAGTAAAACGGGTCATATATCGACATCACCTGAAAGGCCACTCAGCAAGGAAGAAGCCAACGTTCCAAATCCACCATAAAAAAGCCAGACTATTACTTTCACAGGAGGCTGCTGATGGGAGGACAGCTCATAATAATGACCAGTATGCACTGTGTTTGATGTATTTGATACCATTACACTGATTCCGCTCCAGTCATTACCACAGGCCCGTCCTCCCTAATTAATATTGTGTAAGTGAGAGTTGACATTTTGGAGTATTCCAAGACGTACATGTGGGCCAATAAGATGCCTTAGCTCATTCGAGACAAGACGGCACCATCAACTCTACACCATAGAAATGCATGAGAAGAAATTCTAATCCCAAAATGAGCCCCAATTCCTATTGGATGAACACCTACCGGTTGCATCCAATCGGACGATAGACAAAGCAGCCATCGAGTTAGTGCCAACAGTTGTGTTCATTGACAGTGCACATCCAGCGAAGCACTTTTCGCCATACAAGTACTGCTCCAAATGTTGGAAAGTCTGTCATGAGCTGATGTAGTACCTGGCTTCAAACCAAAAGAGGCAAAATACTCAGCACCTTAAGTGATGAAGAAGTCCCTATGTAAATACACTGTGTGTCACCACAACCATGTTATAGGCCATTCCTTTTTGCTGACTCAAGTCTGTATTGTGAAAGAGTGTCGACTCGGCTACTTCGGTAAGATGGGGGTCCCTTTCTGGAATTATACAATTATTGTAACTGCAGCGGCCATGAAATGTTAATGTTAATAAGGTGATTTTATTGATGTGATTTGGGAACACAGACACACTGATGAGTCAATAATGGCTTTTCCTTCAACTTTGAAGATGGAGAAAGTCATCAAACTGTTCAGCAGTCTGCCCAATACTGCATGTGCACAGTGCCACCTCATGGAAATCAAGCAAAATGCATAGATGGAATATATGGGAAATGTAACAAGGTGTACGATATAGGTGGGTGTGAGAATATGCCAGTCTTGCTGGTGGGTATGATTGCTAATTTCTTGAAAAGATTGCACATTTACCACAAGTGGTAAAAATACCTCAAGTAGAGGTACTGTACAAATGTGTTCAGTATTTTGGACATACGCCGAGGATGAAGGAAAGAACAGACATAAGGCTTAGCATACAGGTTGGCTTCTCAGAGACTATTCAAGGTCATTTCTTTCCCTGATGAGGTATTATAACAACAATAGCCGTATAATTCGGTTCAAAGTCAAATCAGTGCTAAAACGGTCAATATTGAGCATTGGGAAATAAATGTCTGAGACCCTTATCTTTCTAACTGTCAAAAAGGCAAAATGGGAGTAATGAGACAAAATGTTCATGGTATTGTATGCTCGGTCTGGTCCTGCATGTCCATGATGTACATCCACGCTTGGAGCGGGAGTGTAATTTCCACCTTTCTCACATTTGTCACCTATGTTTTAGACCTAATGCTTATTTTACTCAGGTATCTGGATTTATTTGACAATGTTATTTGAAAGAATTTAAGGGTCAGTTTGAAGGGAAAATCCCCTCAGAAACGTATCTTTGGTATTTACAGTTACAGCCTTCAGAAAGAATTCACACCATCGACTTATTCCACATCTTGTTTTGTTACAGCCTGAATTTAACATTGATTTAATTGAGATTCGGTGTCACTGGCCGACACACACTACCTCATAATGTCAAAGTGGAATTATGTTTTATTGATTTAAAAAAAAAATGTTAATGAAAAGCTGAAATGTCTTGTGTCAGTCAGTATTCCACCACTCGTAATGAATAGGTTCAGGAGTGAAATAGGTTCAGGAGTGAAATAGGTTCAGGAGTGAAAATGTACTTAATAAGTCACATCTGTTGCATGGACTTAAAGGTTGCAATAAAAGTGTTTAATAAACATGATTTTTGAATGACTACCTTATCTCTGTACCCTACAAGTATAATTATCTGTAAGGTCCATCAGTCAAGCAGTGAATGTCAAACACAGATTCAACCACAAAGACCAGGAAGGTTTTCAAATGCCTCGCAAAGAAGGGCACCTATTGGTAGTTGGATAAAAATCAATCAGATATTGAGTATCCCTTTGAGCATGGTGAAGATATTAGTTACACTTTGGATGGTCTATCAATGCACCCAGTCACTACAAAGATACAGGGGTCCTTCCTAACTCAGTTGCCGGAGAGGAAGGAAACCACTCAGGGATTCCACCATGAGGCCAACCGTGACTTTTAAACAGTTACAGAATTTTATGGCCGTGATAGGAGAAAACTACGGATGGATCAACAACATTATAGTTCACAGAGTGAAAAGAAGGAAGCCAAATATTTTTTTGTTGTAATAAGTCACTAAAATAATACTGCACAAAATGTGGCAAAGCAATTCATTTTGTGTCCTTAATACAAAGTGTTATGTTTGTGGCAAATCGAATTCATCACATTATTTAGTACCACTCTCAATTATTTCCAAGCATAGTGGTAGATTTATCATGTTATGGGTATGCTTGTAATTGTTAAGGACTGGGGAGTTTTCCAGGATAAAAAAAAAATCAATAAAATGGCACTAAGCATAGTCAAAATCCTAGAGGAAAACCTGGTTCAGTCTGCCTTCCACGAGAAACTGGGAGATAAATGTACATTTCAGCAGGACAATAACCTAAAATTCAATACCAAATCTTCATCGCAGTTGCTTACCTGAGTGGCCAAGTTACAGTTTTGACTTAAATATACTTGAAAATCTATGGCATGACATGAAAATGGTTGTTAAGCAATGATCAACAACCACTTTGACAGAGCTTGAAGAATTTGTTTTATTATAATGGGCAAATGTTGCACAATCCAGGTGTGGAAAGCTCTTAAAGGCCCAGAAAGACTGTCACGCTCATCGTGGTGAGGAGACCAAAGCACAGCGAGATGTGAATACATACTTTTAATATAAGCCGAAATAACACGAAGTACACTAAACAAACAAAATAACACCTATCAACACTGAGTGCAAACATGCAACATCCATTAGACACAGATAATCACCCACGAAATGCTCAAGGAATGTGGCTGCCTAAATATGGTTCCCAATCAGAGAACGATAAACACCTGCCTCTAATTGAGAACCAATCTAGGCAACCATAGACATACAAAACCCATAGACTGGTAACAACCTCAAAAACATACAAAAACCCTAGACAGGAAAAAAACATATAATCACCCATGTCACACCCTTACCTAACCAAAATAATTAAGAAAACAAAGAATACTAAGTTCATGGCGTGACAAGGACACACAGCTGTAATTGCTACCAAAGGGACTTCTACAAAGTATTGACTCATGGGTGTGAACACTTATGTAAATTAGACATTTCTAAAAACATGTTTTCACTTTGTCAATATGGGGTGTTGTCTGTAGATGGGTGGCATTTTTTAAAACTATTTAATCAATTTTGAATTCAGCCTGTAACACAGCATAATGTGGAATACGTCAAGGGGTATTAACTACTTTCTGAAGTCACTGTACATTTTCAAGATATTGGACATTAAAGAAGCAAAGTGTCACCGGCCGCATTATCATAATAATGTAAAAATCATGACGTGGCAGGTGATATTTTGCTTCTTGAATGTCCAATATCTTGAAAATTTGACTGAAGACACACAACATTTTGGGTCTGTATCAGCAGTGGTCTTATGGGGGGAAAAAATGATGTATTTACCATTTATATATTTATATATATATTAAATAAAATGTGATTTGATTTGTTTTTAAGAGTTGTGGAAAACAGGACAGCAAGGCATCACTCATCTGTTAGGTCGGCCTAGTTGAAGATTTTACGCAAGGGCCCATAGGTTATAAGTGCAGCAGTGCAGCTGATGGGACACCTTACTGACGGTAAGAAAAGTATTCCATTCTGTTTAATGCAGTTTGTCTTTGAGGACAATGAAGCACTGCATTTCAAACTGAGCTGTGGACATAAAATGATGTTAGCCTATTGACTTGTTAAGTCATTGAAATTCATACATAGCAATGAGCGAGTGTGGAGTGCAGGGGGTCCTAGAAGTTAGACTATTGAAATCTAAAATAATCCAAGCCTACATGTATACCACTGTATATCGAATCTATATTTGAAGGCTAAATATAGCCAAGTTGTTTTGAATACTTTTTCCCAGTGAGCTTTGCAGCCCAAAGGACACTTAGGCCTACCTAAGAGGGAGCTGATGGTCAGTACTTTTACCTCCTCCGGCCAACTCTCCTCCTATGCCTCACGGTTCCGAGTGGCTCTATGCCTCCTGCGGACTAGGCGAGTAGTTGATCGTCTACGTCTGGGCATGATTACTGTTATACCCACTGAGTAGCTGTACCTGTGCTTTTACAGGCTTTGCCTTGGTAGCAAAATGACGTCATAATGTCATTGACACGATGCAATAGTAACCATGCAATTCCAAACACAACGACTGGGGAAATAAACAAAAGGTCCTACTTTTAACAAAGTACGGCTAATAAAGGCTTAATACAGAGTATAAATAGAGGCTACATAAGCACTACATAAAGACTTCACAAATCATCTATAAGCCTATGTCATACTCTATAAATGGTGTATGAACATACGTAGTGCGTTATGTCACATTTGGCATTTCACTATTTAGTGGGAATGGTTATGTCATTCTTAACACACCATTTATAAAGTATGACACATGATTATAGATGATTTGTGAAGCATTCATGTAGCGCTTATGAAGCCTTTTGTATGCTATATAAAACCGGTACACACAGTGGGTGTCGACCCGTATCCTGCGCTGCAGACATGAAAGCTTTGCTATTCCTGTTTTAGTGGGGAAATATATATTTTTTCTCTCTGGTTCTGTTTTGATGTTGTTTTGTTGTTCTGGATCAAACTTCGTAGAACAATAAGCTACTGATATTGTAACATATTGTACCACAGACGTGTGCCGGGAAGGAACATACAGTAAGTACAGTGATCTATAAAGAACTTGTACCATAAGAAGTATAAATACATGCTCAATGTATAGACCTAACCTTTCTATGGAGGTCAACTGCCACTGTTTTGTTAAACCATACCGAACTCTTTACTATAGAGGCGTGTTATTCTACTATGCCTGTAACAAGGCAATCGTGCATACTTGAATACATACATGTCCAGCATAGCCTTTGTATGGAAGTGAACTTCCACAGTCTGGTTCTGTTAGTGCAAACCTGTAGTATGTCAAGTCCTATTAAATCCAGTAGGCTACAGATACGCGGTAGGCCATATATCCTGTCTACCTGACTGCTCTTGTTCATTGTCTGTCATTTCAGGAGCTGAGAGCCTTTAAGGGTGGTCTGTTCTTTCAGTATGTTGCAGATCGACTCACAGTTTAAGGTACTTTAATCTGACAGAGCCACACCTCCCCCTGTTGAGGGAAAAACGTACTGCTGCAGACAGTTTCCACACCATGATAAGCATAACCACTGCGACTGTTAACTTTAAAACCCCTCATGACTTGAGCCAGGAGATTTTCCTGATCATGTGACGGGGATGTGAACAGGAAAAACTCCAGGCCCTACACCATCAAACTGAAACACGACCATGTTCATATCGTCAGTGTATTGGATTAATAATGGTACTCCAATGACTGTTGCTCAACAAATACACACAATAAACTCTCTATGATGTTCTACAAAAGGGTATTGAGTTCCAAGCTAAATACTGTACCCATTACCAGGAGTTCTTAAACTTTTTTAGCTCGTGACCCAAAAGAGAAATGGACTGTTCTCCCGGGACCCACATTGTCATCCAACGACCCAAATTAAGAAGCCCAACTCTCACATGCCCATGGGCACAGTTTGGGTCACGACCCATAGTTTAGGAAACCCTAAATTAGACAAATGTTTTGCCAACATGGTGTGCCATGTTGAGCACTTCTGATAATTTACGCTCTGCTTAATTTCCGGCTGTCTAATGAAAGAATTCCCTAGGCTGGTGTAGTTCACAGAAATTGCATTTTAGTCCCATGAATGATGAAAACGTTTAGTTTGACTAAAAGCTTCCGATAGCTCCTGGTTTCTGCACTCACAAGCGCCAAAGGAAAGGAAAAATGTCATGCATTTAATTAGCAATCATCAAGAGATATGGCTCTCATTGATATTATCAGATAATATGAATGTCTGTGCGCCAGCTAGTTTCATTCTGGTTTTATGAAAATGTCATTTTGCCTCAATTAATTATGAATCCATTTTAATCTCTTAGATTTCCTTTCAATTTAATCACAGAAAAGATGAACAGGAAGTTAAATATAAACTTTTTGAAAAGAATTGTGTTGATGATCAGCTGGATCATCTTTTTCTATTCAGAATACAGCCTTTATTATCTATTCATTACCAATTACGAAGACATTTTACAAAACAAAACTAGATTTGACTAGATTTGACTTCTACTCTACAGCATTCATAACACAACGCAACTGAGTTTTAAACAGAGCTATCATAGAAACAGAGATAAGCGAGGAATATGAGGCACCCAAGTGGCTTCTAATGAAAACCTGTCAGTCTCACTGCATCTAGGCTTCATATGTGTTTGAGTTGCTAATAACGTTTCAATACCAAAAGTAAACAGTGCATAAACTGCCTCATAATGACTCCTACCTATATTTCTCTGAATGTTGTCTGTCTTTTCTTTTTACCGTTGCACTTATCATAAAAGAGTCTGAAGGTATTACGAATTCCCCAATCAATCATTATGCAAGAAAGTGAGTTTGAGTATAGGTAGGTGTGTGTGTGTGTGTGTGTGTGTGTGTGTGTGTGTGTGTGTGTGTGTGTGTGTGTGTGTGTGTATTCAGTATTCAGCACCATGGCCCAATAACTAAAGAGTCCAACCTCATTGAACTCAGTTTTAACTACCTGCCTGTAAGCTCCCCTTCCAAGGAGAGAACATTAACGTGTAAGACCATTAAACTCCAGGGTACTGTATGTTAATGATCTTGAGAAGGTGGTGACAAGCGTGTGTGTGTGTGTGTGTGTGTGTGTGTGTGTGTGTGTGTGTGTGTGTGTGTGTGTGTGTGTGTGTGTGTGCGTTCAAAATATTGCATACACAGAATGCCCCAAGAAAGAATGAATTAAAGGGGTAAAAGTAGAACTATATAATGAAGTATTTGTGTGTGTTTGTGTGTGTGTTGTCTTTCTCTGAACATTTCTACCAAGACAATTGCCATTGTGTGTTCATATGTATGTGTGTGTTTGTTTGCAATGCATGTGTTTGTGTGTATGTATGTGTGCATGCTACTGTCTGCACACTTCTTACCAGTCCCTCTCCACTCTGCTGCTTTAGAAGGTTAACAGCAAAGGCATTTCTCCCTCTAACTCTCTGCTCTGAAGCCTCTCTGAAATAAAGCATTTCCAATGGCAATTAATATTAGAGCATGCGAATCGCAGAGGAGAGGACCTCACCAGTGTCCTCACTCGCCCTCCCTACTTCCTTTTTTTTTTTGGAGGGTGGATCAGCTTAATATTGCGGTAAGAATGTTGCATCATTTCCAATCCCCCATATTTTTGGGGTAAATATATATATCCATATATATATATAGCCCTCCCTACTTCCATCCTTCCTCGAGGGAGAGCCAGCTCCCTCTGTGAAGTACACGACAAGACACAGGGCTCCATCATGTGTTAGTAGAGAGTTAATAGAGAGAGGACGGCTGGTTTGTTACTGCTACACTGCATGCTGGTGTCCCTGTATTAGAGGTCCCGTTTCCAACCTCCATGGTTCGCTGTGTGATGTACTTCTACAGTTCCTGGGTGGTGTGTGTTTGCTAGACTTGGAGGTGTCGGCCCAAAGTGAAGAGAAGACTTGTCCTACTATTTCTTTTTATCAGACGCATCTTTGGGTGTAAATGTTGTTCCAGGATGAATAGTCCTTCTGAGAGGTCTACTGATGTGGAACAACTACTACCAGGAATACAGGTTGTTGTCTGTAAAGGAATTCATGTACTGCGGTGGGCTAAATCAGGGTCACACAGAGTGTTTCTTGGTAAGTCTTAAACAAATCTACTTTGAAACTAAAGTATACGCCTCACATGGGCTTAAAACAAAGAAGGCATCTGTACCATGTCAGAAGCATGCCACTCTGCACCCTCCTGCTGGCTTGCCTCTGAAGTTAAGGGTTGGTCCTGCTTGGTCCCTCAATGGGAGACCAGATGCTGCTCGAAGTGGTATTGGAGGGCCAGTAGGAGGCACTCTTTCCTCTGGTTAAATAAAATATCCCAGGGCAATGACTGGGGACATTGCCCTTTGTAGGGTCGTGTCTCTGACTGATTAAATGAGATGACAGGCGAATATATCAAAATAATTACGTGAATGAATTAGACCATGCAAAAATGTACTCATTAATAACCTGGGGCACAATGGAAGAGTGTTCATGGAGTTGCTGTCTTCCGAATAAACTAATTTGAAGATCTTTTATATCGATAGTAGTCAATTATTAATCGTCACCTTATTCAGTCTCATTCTGATTGTCGTAAAGTACCTGGTTATCTGCACGAACCCTGGCTAACAAATTGAATCATCAATACATAAATTGGCTTAATTATTTATTTACTAATCACACATAATTACATATATACACAGGATAGATCATACATCGATTACTAATCATGTCATGAAGTCCCTAGTGGACAAACCCGATATAAGATGGCTGGTTACACTAAGGAAGGGGGTGGGGTTTGAAAGAAAGAGCGGGACGACTGAGGGACAAGGGTATTGGGTCTTTATCGGACCTTGAGAAGCTATGCTTCTGTCAATACAGAATCCTATGCATTCTAATAACCTCCCATTCGGAAAAGGAAAATGCAAGATATATATTTACTCTGAGCTGTGCATTGAAAGATGGGTCGAAGATGGAAGACTGGTTTGACCAGCAGAGATCGCCATTGTCCTTTGAAGAATCTTTCTGGTCGTGGCTTTGTAGAGCGGATACGTTGAAGTACCCTGTCATTCTCAGGAGATTGTCTGTCATTTCCTAGGCCACATACGTTTACAGCGGCAGCTGATAACTCGACATCTAGGATGTATCACTTCTTTTTTAGTGAATAATAGTTAAAAGTTCATACCAAGTTGCCATAATTAGCTCGTGCTGTATTCTGGCTGGTCTAGTCGGAATTCACCATCCCAGCGTGGTGATTGTCACTTGCACGGTGAAATTCACCCTTTTTAACATTCGGACAGCGGTCCTTACATTTCTGGAACTAAATGTTAATGATTGTTACAAGAGCTTTAGTACTGGTGAGGAGAAGGTGCATGTTTCATCCTTCTAACCAATGTCTGCGCTCCCGTGGGTGGGGTTACTGATTGGGCATAAGTTTTTCTTATTGAACAATTGTCTCATTTAGAAGCTAAAATCACATTTTATATCACATTTTATCTTCTCACAAATTATTTCATGTTTAATAAAAAATGTTTGCGATTCAAAGATACAATTACGACGTCCTATCATCAGTAACAATCTTTTTTTACCTTTATTTAACCAGGCAAGTCAGTTAAGAAAACATTCTTATTTTCAATGACGGCCTGGGAACAGTGGGTTAACTGCCTACTCACGGGCAGAATGACAAATTTGTACCTTGTCAGCTCGGGGGTTTGAACTTGCAACCTTCCGATTACTAGTCCAACGCTCTAACCACTAGGCTACGCTGCCAATGACTGATCTGACATCATATTCTTTAAGCACCAACGGACCCTTCCATTACAGAAATATGGTCTCATTGTTCAACTTTCTGATGTTACCATCCTGTAGAGTCTTCCTCTGTGGTAACAAAGGTCCTTTCTGTAGAGTGGAGAGAGTTTCGGTAATTATGGGGGGTGGTCCATAAACCGGTAGGTGTGGAGAGAGACAAGGGGGGGGAGGGTTATGACCCTCACCCAACAGGACAAAGTCATGACAGTGCTGTCTTTTGGATGGGACTTTAAACGGATATCCTGACTCTCTGAGGTCACTAAAGATCACATAGCACTTTGTCCAGGCTAAATTCCCAATCTGACCACATTGGCCACCTAATCATTCCCAACTTCCAGTTGGCTCATTCATCCCTGTAACTATTCCTCAGGTCGTTGCTGTTAATGAGAGTATGTTCTCGGTCTACTTACCTGGTAAAATAAAATAAAAATAGTTTGCATCCCAATACTACACTTTATATAAATCACAGAAGACTAAAATATAACAAAACTGTTTGACATAGAAACACCAGATTTTTGGCGGGGTTTTATGAAATTCTGAAAAACATGTATAACATTCCATCCATGGGACCACTAGGTAATTTGACTGCAGGAAAGGGCTACTTCTCGAGTTGGCTTCAGAGGAATATCAAATCAAATCAAATGGTATTAGTCAAATGTGCCAAATACAGTGCAATGCTTACTACTTACGAGCCCCTAACCAACAATGCAGTTGAAAAAAACAAGGATAAGAATAAGAAATAAAAGTATCAAGTAATTAAAGAGCAGTAGTAAAATCACAATAGCGAGACTATATACAGGGGTGTACTGGCACAGAGTCAATGTGAAGGGGCACCGTTTAGTTGAGGTAATATGTGTATATGTAGAGTTATTAAAGTGACTATGCATAGATGATAACAACAGAGAGTAGCAGCGGTGTGAAAGAGGGTGAGAGGGCGTGCAATGCAAATAGTCTGGGTAGCCATCTGATTAGGTGTACAAGAGTCTTATGAATTAGGGGTAGAAGCTGTTTAGATGCCTCTAGGACTGCTTGCCGAGTGGTAGCAGAGAAAACAGTCTAAGACTAGGGTGGCTGGAGTCTTTGACAATCTTTAGGGCCTTCCTCTGACACCGCATGGTAGAGAGGTCCTGGATGGCAGGAAGCTTGGCCCCAGTGATGTACTGGGCCGTTCGCACTACACTCTGTACTGCCTTGCGGTCGGAGGTCGAGCAGTTCTCATACCAGGCAGTGATGCAAACAGTTAGGATGCTCTCGATGGTGCAGCTGTAGAACCTTTTGAGGATCTGGGGACCCATGCCAAATCATTTCAGTCTCCTGAGGGGGAAAAGGTTTTGTCGTGCCCTCTTCATGACTGTCTTGGTGTGCTTGGACCATGTTAGTTTGTTGGTGATGTGGACACCAAGGAACTTGAAGCTCTCAACCTGCTCCACTGCAGCACCGTCGATGAGAATGGGGGCGTGCTCCTGGACTGTGTTATAACTATGCAGTTCCTTGTCTTAGATTGATGTAAAGGCTAAGAAGGGGTTTTATCTACCCAGGGCGCTGTCCCACCAGAAACACACACACACACACACACAGTCTGCTGTCCTCCTCCTGTCCTCCCCTCTAAACCTCCTCTCTCTTCAAGCAATTACGTATTCTTTTCTTCAGAGCTAGACTCGCTGACTTTAGGTCTTGGCTTTAACTCAACGTGACATCATGGACTATTGATGTTGACATTATCAGGGGTGGTGCTAACTCTATAATTGAAAAATATATATATTTCACCTATATTTAGCCAGGTAGGCCAGTTGAGAACAAGTTCTCATTTACAACTGCGACCTGGCCAAGATAGAGCAAAGCAGTGTGACACAAACAACACAGAGTAACACATGGGATAAACAAACGTACAGTCAATAACACAATAGAAAAGTCTATATACAGTGTGTGCAAATGACAAGGGAGGTAGGCAATAAATAGGCCATAGTGGCAAAATAATTACAATTTAGCAATTAAACACTGGAGTGATAGATGTGCAGAAGATGAATGTGAGATACTGGGGTGCAAAGGAGCAAAAAAAAAGTAATTGCTAAAACCGATGTATTACTGATCATCAATGATCAAACGCTAGAAATGCAATCACATGATTAACTTAAAAGTGTTTGATGCCATTCTCTCTCTTCTCTCTCTGAGTCAGGTGGTTTAACAGGAGGCTAGAGGAGAAATGTTCCAGAGTGTTTCCTTCTCTCTCGCTCTCTCTGGCTAATTTGGCTAATATTGGCATTGCAAGTTGATTTGTCATCATCGCATATCTTACTTCAAGAGTGTGAAACGCCTTACTCTCTCTGTGTCTGTCTGTGTGTCTCTTCTTCAGTTGAATAATACCAGCCCTATATAGGCAGCAAGGCTACACTGTGCTGTGTTGTGTGCTCTGGCTGCTGGGTGTCTGGGGCACTGCAGTCCGTTTCCTTGAGATGTCAGCAGCAGCATTAGGGAGCACTGGGCTGGCCCCCTGTTAGCATTGATCTTTGGTTAATCTCCCCTCCGTCTCCCAGGGCACCGGCCCTGGTCTGACTTTGAACGATTAAAATGTCCCTCAATTCAATCTGATGAGGCATCACCATGCATCACTAATGGCCCTGGACGTTACTTTTCTCGTCTCCGTTTCTCTTTCCATTGTTCTGTCTCTCTCCTTCTTTCTCCATTCCGCTCTCTCTCTCTCCCTCCCACCATATCTCTATCTCTCTCCCTATCCCCGTCTCTTCTCCATCTGTCTCTTCTATCGCTCGATCATCTCCTTTCTGCCTCTCTCTCCCTCCCTCCATATCTCTATCTCTCTCCCTATCCCCGTCTCTTCTCCATCTGTCTCTATCGTTCGATCATCTCCTTTCTGCCTCTCTCCCTCCCTACCTCCATATCTCTATCTCTCTCCCTATCCCCATCTCTTCTCCCTGTCTCTTCTATCGCTCGATCATCTCCTTTCTGCCTCTCTCTCCCTCCCTCCATATCTCTATCTCTCCCCCTATCCCCGTCTCTTCTCCATCTGTCTCTTCTATCGCTCGATCATCTCCTTTCTGCCTCTTTCTCTCTCCCTTTTCTTGTTTCTCTCCCTCTCTCTTTCTGTCACTGTCTCCATCGCTCCCTCTCTTTCTCCATCTCTCTCTCTCTCTCTCCCTCTCTTTCTTCATCTCTCTCTCTCCTCTCTCAATCTCTCTCTCTCTTTCTCATTACACCTTTGCTAGTGACACAGGGTTCTGTATTACCGTCAGAATTATCACCATCATCACCACTCATGTGTTATGTTGCCTCAGATACCCTCACAGGACAGGAAGCATGATGAGGATTTTACAGTGAAGTCATTGTTGTTGATAAAAGAATAGTCTATATTGAGTGCTTTATGCATGGTAAGGTTTGTGCTATTACTTAAAGTTGACATATTATCAAGTATACCAGTACTGGAACCACTTATGAGATGCTAAGTCAAAATCTACTACACCTACTGTATGTCAATATGTTTATCTCTCGAAGTACGCATATGAGAAAAGACATATGTCATTGTATTTACCAAGTATTCATGTATAGGTAAATGCAACATTTGTCAATATATTTGTCATGTATGCCTGGATAAGAAAATACCAACACCTGTTTGATTCGATTTTCTTTATAGGTTGAATATAACTTCCGCAAATACATAGTATTTTTTTTTTTACAAATATTGTAAAAAAAAAATGAAAACACTGTTAACATCAACTTTCTTTCCATTTAATAAATATGATTGTAAATGCATAAAACAATTACGCACAGCACATTTAAGGTCAAAACAAAAAACATTGTACACCTAAACTTTTGTATTTTTATATAAAAGCTTTACAGTAATAAAACTCTGTCTACAAAAATAATCTCACTAAATCTATGGGGGAAGAGAGCGAAATTATAGCTTAGGGATGAACAAAATCAAGTCCTCGTGAAGCGTGAGTGTCTGCTGGTTTCCTTTTAATGCCTTCACACACCTGGATACGGTCCTAAAATGGACACCATACTGCTGGTTTACCTGGTGGAATCAGACCTTGTTTCAGATGTTAAACAAGGTTTTTACGGTGTCCATATTAGAACTGCTTTAGAAACAAGACATTCAGGCTGTTGAAAACTGGACATGCCCGTCTCTTGCTCTAGCTAGTCTGTCGTTTTTTATACAGCCCAGCCCACACCTTGGCTTCCTGTCCTGTGACATCACAATATGTCTGAACATCCCGGGCCAGTTTCCCTATCACTTGCCAGCAGAGCTTCAAGGAAGATCCACCTGTCCGCCTCCATTTGTGAACCTGCAGGATTCAAAGGCAGAAGGTGCTTAACTTGAGCCAGTGTGGGCCGGTGGAATCGTTCTCAGCTGAATATTGCCTAAGGGGTTGCTCTGAGAGCTCCGCCATTGTTCTATAGGTCAAAATATTTACATGGAGCACGCAAAGCTTGTAATTCGAAGAATGATGTTAAAGCGACCATTCACTCAGAAAAGTCTCTCAAATCTTTTACTGTGACGATAATCAGAAGTAAATATAGGGTCATATTGCAATAGTTTCCTGCTGCTCTGGTGGAGTTATAAATCCTGTAGTTCAACCAGTCATTTGTTACAATGTCAAAATGTTTGATATACATTAAATAATTGCAACTTTATAGTAGTCTTTCTGAGAGGAAATAGTCTGTCTTGTCAATGTGTAAGCAAAAAATCAAACAAAATAAACAGAAGATGAAATTAGGTTTGTTATTTAAAAAAGCACTAGCATGCAGCCTCAAATATACATGTTTAAACCAGAGGATGGGCAATTTTTCATAATGAAATATCTAAGAAACTTTGCTATGAAACACTATTGGAAGATAACAATGTAACAATGAGTTAGTAAATTACATCTGAATTCATACAATACATTGGTGTATCCAGTCCATATCTATCTGCAAAGACCTCTTATTTCTAAGGTAAAAGACATGAACATTGTCCTTTTCTTTCTCGATTACAGTACCAGTCAAAAGTTTGCACAAACCTATTCATTCAAGGGTTTTTCTTTATTTTACTGTTTTATACATTGTAGATTAATAATGAAGACATCAAAACTATGAAATAACACGTGGAATTATGTAGTAACCAACAAAGTGTTAAACAAATCAAAATATATTTTATATGAGATTCTTCAAAGTAGCCACCCTTAGCCTTGACAGCTTTGCACATTCTTGGCATTCTCTCAACCAGCTTCATGAGGTAGTCACCTGGAATGCATTTAAATTAACAAGTGCGCCTTGTTAAATGTGTTAAAAAAAATTCCTTTCCTTCTTTCCTGAGTTTGAGCCAATCAGTTGTGTTGAGACAAGGTAGGGCTAGTACACAGAAGAAAGCCTATTTGGTAAAAGACCAAGTCCATATTATGTCAAGAACAACTCAAATAAGCAAAGAGAAACAACAGTCCATCATTACTTTAAGACATGAAGGTCGGTCAATGCGGAACATTTCAAGAACTTTTAAAGTTTCTTCAAGTGCAGTTGAAAACCCATCAAGCGTTCTTATGAAACTGGCTCTCATGAGGACCACCACGGAAAAGGAAGACCCAAAGTTACTTCTGCTGCAGAGGATAAGTTTGTTAGAGTTACCAGCCTCAGAAATTGCAGCACAAATAAATGCTTCACAGAGTTCAAGAAGCAGACACATCTCAACATCAACTGTTAAGAGGAGACTGTGTGAATCAGGCCTTCATGGTCCAATTGCTGCAAATATACCACTACTAAAGAACACCAATAAGAAGAAGAGACTTGCTTGGTCCAAGAGACATGAGCAATGGACATTAGAGAAAGAAAAGTAGCCATAAAGTGCTCAGCATTTGTGGAAACTCCTTCAAGACTTCCATGTGAAGCTGGTTTTGAGAATGCCAAGGGAGTGCAAAACTGTCATCAAGGCAAAGGGTGGTTACTTTGAAGAATCTCAAATTTAAAATATATTTTGATTTGTTTAACAATTTTTTGGTTACTAAATGATTCCATATATGTTATTTCATAATTTGGATGTCTTCACTATTATTATACAATGTAGAACATAGTAAAAAATAAATAAAAACCCTTGAATGAGCAGGTGTGTCCAAACATTTGACTGGTACTGTACATTCTAGGTTGTGTGTTGGTGGGTGTTCGTGTGTGTGTATACAATATGTATGCTACATTGTTCCAAGTCACTTGGAATATTTTAGCATCACTGTCCAGCTACAGTAGAATAATGGTTATATGAAGATTCCATAAATATCATAATTGTCCCTCCATAATTGTCTTTATGGAATGACAAGGACAATAAGAAGGGCTTTCCGAAATTCCATAACCATCAATCAAACAATCACGTCTGTCAGATTCCACATGTGAAACACTTCGGGGTTCGACTGCGTCTAACCCTGCTTCTCAAAACAAGTTAACCATCCATGCACCCTACCATCCTCTACTGTCTGCGCTCTACTTCCTTTGGTTCTTGAAAAGGGGTATAATACGCTACGGAGATGGAGTATACAGGGCCGAGACTAGGGGCCATTAGCCTAAATGTGTCACCAACCTTAACCAGCATTGAGCTTGACTGGCTGCATTAACTCAATTCCGGACTAGACTTTCTGTTCTGTTCTCCCTATTTCAATGCCCTGGTGTGTCTTGTCCTTAAAGGCAGTCTACTCTTCTTCTTCCACTTTGAACGCTCCACTTGATATTCCGTCTTAAAGCAGCTGTATTTCATTTGAACTTTTTCAACCTCCAAATTGGGACGTCATATAACTTCGGAAGAAAAGGTCAATTTGAGAGGATATTGACTGATTTTGATGCCCCCCCCCCCCCCCAAATAACTGTCTTCTGACCATTTCTCTTCTATGAAATCAGGTGTAACTAATGCATGGTGTCAGAGGGAGCTGAAAACATAATGCATCTACATTGGCTTCTCTTGAAGTCCCTATCATGGTAGCAGGCTTGCGCCACGGTTCTCAGGCAAGCTATTACATTGGGGAAAAAAACAAAGTGTCCTACAACTAGTGTTTCTCGTTAAATATAGCTCGTAGTGTAGAGATTAACAGCAAAGTTCAATAACATCACCAAATCAAGAGACAACCAAACCCTGTATCTGTCTTTGAATTATTACATTGTAAGCAAAAACAAAACATTTCAGTACAAAAGTGTATTGTGCCATAATCAGCTTTCCATGAGACAGTGAACGGAAACAAAATTGTTGTATTAATAATTGATATAGTTTTTCGGTTTGTAATTTGTTATTAAAATACACAAATATCACACAGACATTCATGATTTACAAAATAAATGTGATTTTAAATTCAATGATATACTGAATAAATAGTGTACCACCTCTGGTAGCGACACACAGTAGCGAAAAAGGATGTAAGACACTTACAGTAAGCTAACCAAAAGAGTGTTGTTTTTTGTGTCTTTTTTTCTTTAGATCATGCTGGCTTTCCATTTGTAGTTATGTACTTGACTTTGTATAAATACATTTCATCAAAAATGATTTTTTATTGGATAGACATATATTATGAATTAAAAAAAACCTGTATACAGTTTCTTCTGATTTTCACAGAGCACAGTAAGTGTCAGCAAAGTCAGTAAAGTCCAACATGCACCGGTATAAAGCTCAAAACCATTGTGTCCGCTCAAATGATTCAAAAAGTCCATGACACTGAATGGAGTTGCTGTTTTCGGGGTTGTCCAGAGTTTTTAAATGTTGATGTACGTGGGGAGTTCCGTTGAGAACTTGACATGTGCGTGAGATTTGATGCATCCTTTAAAGGATAAAATGATGGGAGACAGAGACATGAGGAAAGATGTCAGAAGAGATTCCAGCCCATATGAGGTAAGTCACATTTCTCCACAACGAAGGCTCTAGCTGAAACCTTGAGTGGAATGGGGCTATCAATTCATTAATCAAAACCTCAGTGAAAGTCTCTTTTACGTGAATGACAACAGATTATCTTCATGGCAATCGATATATAGTATGTGAAAGAGATGGAACAAAATGTAATAATATGACAAGAAATGGCAGTAAAAGTTCAATTACATTTGTAGTACTGGACTAAGTAAGAAAGAAAGAAAACAAGAAAAAAAAAGTGCCGTAGTCACTCACCGATGGGCCGTGTGTTCAACTCTGTGTCCATAAGCTCCGGAGAAGTCACCAGCTCCCTCGGAGTGTTCGGGGACACCAGGGTGCTTTCCGTCGGACTTACTGGACTCGGGATCATTTCTTGTTCTTTTTCGTTCTGCATCTGCGCATAGACGTTGAGGCCTGGGATCTTCCTTGAGGAAATATTTACAATGAGACGGGGGATAAAGACATTTGCCAGACTAATAAAATGGGAGGGATTGCCTGCATTGGGGAGCAAATAATTCTGATGCTCCCCTTTACAACGCAATAATGTGTAGACGCACCCAGGAGATATACAGAGTTGACTTAAATGCTTTGTTTCGATGCCTTCCGGCTTTATGTATAATTTTGTATATATTTGTATGTAAAATAGGATTATACTGCATGTCTTTGGAAGGCAGAGGGTTTGGGCAGAGGAGATGTACAGTTGAAGTCGGAAGTTTACATACACTTAGGTTGGAGTCATTAAAACTCATTTTTCAACCACTCCACGCATTTCTTGTTAACAAACTACAGTTTCGGCAAGTCTGTTAGGACATCTACTTTGTGCATGACACAAGTCATTTTTCCAACAATTGTTTACAGACAGATTATTTCACTTATAATTCACTGTATCACAATTCCAGTGGGTCAGACGTTTACATACACTAAGTTGTCTGTGCCTTTAAACAGCTTGGAAAAAAACAGAAAATGATGTCATGGCTTTAGAAGCTTCTGATAGGCTAATTGACATAATTTGAGTCAATTGGATGTGTACCTGTGGATGTATTTCAAGGCCTACCTTCAAACTCAGTGCCTCTTTACTTGACATCATGGGAAAATGAAAAGAAATCAGCCAAGACCTCATGAAAAATAGTGTAAACCTCCACAAGTCTGGTTCATCCTTGGGAGCAATTTCTAAACGCCTGAAGGTACCACGTTCATCTGTACAAATATTAGTACACAAGTATAAACACCATGGGACCACGCAGCCGTCATACCGCTCAGGAACGAGACGCATTCTGAATCCTAGATATTAACGTACTTTGGTGCAAAAAGTGTGAATCAATCCCAGAACAACAGCAAAGGACCTTGTGAAGATGCTGGAGGAAACAGGTACAGAAGTATCTATATCCACAGTAAAACGAGTCATATATCGACATAACCTGAAAGGCACCCAGCAAGGAAGAAGCCACCGCTTCAAAACCACCATAAAAAAAGCCAGACTACGGTTTGCAACTGCACATGGGGACAAAGATCATACTTTTTGGAGAAATGTCCTCTGGTCTGATGAAACAAAAATAGAACTGTTTGGCCATAATGACCATCAATGTCTTTGGAAGAAAAAGGGGGAGGCTTGCAAGCCAAAGAACACCATCCCAACAGTGAAGCACGGGGGTGGCAGCATCATGTTTTGGGGGTGCTTTGCTGCAGGAGGGACTGGTGCCCTTCACAAAATAGATGGCGTCATTAGGAATGAAAATTATGTGTATATATTGAAGCAACATCTCAAGACATCAGTGAGGAAGTTAAAGCTTGGACAATGACCCCAAGCATACTTCCAAATGGCTTAAGGACAACAAAGTCAAGGTATTGGAATTGGCCATCACAAAGCCCTGACTTCAATCTTATAGTACATTTGTGGGCAGAACTGAAAAAGCATGTGCGAGCAGGGAGGCCTAAAAACCTGACACAGTTACACTAGCTCTGTCATGAGGAATGGGTCAAAATTCACCCAACTTATTGTGGGAAGCTCGTGGAAGGCTACCTGAAACATTTGACCCAAGTTAAACAATTTCAAGGCAATGTTACCAAATACTAATTGAGTGTATGTAAACTTCTGACCCACTGGGAATGTGATGAAAGGAAATAAAAGCTGAAATAAATCATTCTCTCTACTATTATTCTGACATTTCACATTCTTAAAATAAAGTGGTGATCCTAACTGACCTAAGACAGGGAATTGTTACTTGGATTATATGTCAGGAATTGTGAAAAACTGAGTTTAAACTTCTTATGAGAAGCATGCCCAAAGTAAACTGCATGTTACTCAGGCCCAGTAGCTAGGATATGCATATAATTGGTAGATTTGGATGGAAAACACTCTAAAGTTTCTAAAACTGTTACACTAATGTCTGAGTATAACAGAACTTATATGGCAGGTGCAAACCTGAGCCATCCATGAAGTGGGATTCTTTTGATGTGGGTATTTTCAATTGAATACCAATAGAGTATCTAATGGGTTAGGACCCAGATTGCCGTTCCTATGGCTTCCACTAGATGTCAACAGTCTTTAGACATTGTTTCAGGCTTGTTTTCTGAAAAATTAAGAAGAATGCAACCTTTCTGTCAGTGGACTGTAGAGTCATGCAGTGCTGGTTTGCGCGCGTGACTGAGTGCGCACCCTTCTTTGTTTTTCCTTTCTATTGAATACGCTATTGTCCGGTTGAAATATTATTGATTATTTAGACAATTGACAACCTGAGGATTAGTTATAAACATTGTATCACATGTTTTGACAAACTTTACCGGTACTATTCGGATGTATTCGTCTGCATGTTTTGACCGCCTTTGAGCCAGTGGATTACTAAACAAAACGAGCAAACCAAACAGAGTTTTTGGGTTTAAAAAGAGGGACTTTATCGAACAAAATGAACATTTATCGTGTAGCTGGGACTCTTGTGACTGCAACCATATGAATATCTTCAAAGGTAAGTGATTATTTGTATCACTATTTCTGACTTTTGTAATTACTTTACTTGGTTGTAAAATGTTTGTATGCTTTTGTAAGTGGGGCGCTGTCCTCAGATAATCGCATGGTATGCTTTCGCCATAAAGCCTTTTTGAAATCTGACAAAGCGGCTGGATTAACAAGACGTTAATCTTTAAACCGATGTATAACACTTGTATTTCTTATGAATGTTTATTATGACTATTTCTGTATTTTGAATTTGGCGCTCTGCAATTCCACCGGATGTTGTCCAGGTGGGTCGCTAGCGGAACGCCAGCCCCAGAAAGGTTACATGTATTTGGCCGAGGTACATTTCTGACTTCAACTGTAGTCGTTGTTTGTGTGTATCTGTAAGTTGCTGTTCGTAGGTGTTTATTTGTATTTGATGCAAAAAAAGAAAGGGAACACCTAAAAATACAATATTATTTAAAAAAGGAAGGCAATTAGACATTCTACTGTATAAACACATTTATGTTCTAAGATCTATACGTTGTTGCGTTCTCATTCTCTCCCTCTTCTGTTTCTCTCTATAGATCTTGTCTCATTGACCCCTACTGCCCTTTTCACACAGAACTGTACCTTGGTGAACAGAAATAATTTAACATTTCAGAAAGGTCAACTAGCAAAGCTCAAAGGGCTAAATATTGATAATGCCTGAAGGCTGACTGGCATTTCATTTGCGGACAGAGAAAACGCCTCGACAAAAGGATTCTAAGAAAGTTGAGAGATAAGCCATTTCTCCCTTGAAACTGAAAGTTTTCACAGACGTTTGATAGACAGTATTTTTGTTAAATGCCAAATGTCTAGACACTCAGTAACTCCCATTTGGTTAGTAATTTTACCCAATGTTCTTTCTGATATATAACCATAATTATACAATAGCTCATAGCTCACAATTGGTGTCAGACGTGGGATTAGACCCTAGTCGAACAGTGAGATCATAGCTCACTCCTCAGTGTCCTAGCTAACTCAAAATGTTTTGTCAACACTCAGGAACTTTCCCACTTGGTTAGTAACATTCTCCCAACGTCCTAGCAACTTACAACCAGATATGGGGTATCGAGATCATCTCTACAGTATATCATGAGCACTGTACCTTTTGAATTTGTAGACGACAAATATCGCCAAACCCAGAACCACAACCGACAGCAGCATCAGCATGGCCGAGCCGCTGTGGTTCTCACTCATGTCCACTAGGGGCGCTGTAGAGGTGGGAGACAAGAGTCACACAGTACAGTATACATTAAATTCCAAACAGTTTCCATAGAGAACAAGTAAATCATGCGTTTAAGAAGTCAACATGAAAAGAGACACCTACTAATTAATAAAATACAAAATATAACAAAATAATAAAACAATATTAAATTGTATTGTGATTACGTTTTTGATACGGTAAGTATTTATTGACTTCTCTTACTCTTTATCTTATAAGCCCCTAGGACAGTAGCAGCATCCCCAAAAGGAAGAGGCACACATACTTGTAACGATGCTCACTCTCTGAATGTCTCTGTGTAGCTACATGATGGGAGCCAATCAGACAACAGGGTTGGGGGGTGTTAGTTAGTCGCTGGGCAGGAAATAAACCTCCTGGGCCTGTATTTACAAAGAGTCTTAGTGTAGGAGTGCTGATCTAGGATCAGGTCCTTCCTTTCCATATAATCGTATTTGTTATGATCTAAAAGGCAAAACTGATGCTAGATCTGAAGTCCTATTCTGAGACACTTTGTTAATACGGGCCCAAGCTCTCTATTTCTATCTAGAACTATCTCTATCCATCTATATGCTCATTAAAAATACCCAGTTATCCTCAATACACCTAGCAAACACAAACAAAATGTAGGTATTTGTATTCGAAGAGATGCAGACACTTACCTGCTGACAAATGTGCAGCATATACTGTGACCTGGACCCCAGGCCGAAGAGTGAACTGGACCAGGTTTTGGTTGAGGGCGCTAATTATGATTTCAGTGAGCTAGAGAGGGAGAGACAAACACGACAAAAAAAACAAATGTAAAAAAGTATGCGTGCATCGATTTATATAATTAGAGTATTAAGATTTCTAAATCAACGGAACTTTTTATATCAGAGATCTGTGAGAGTACATTTACATTTAGCGTCTTATCCAGAGCGACTTACAGGAGCAATTAGGGTCAAGGGCACACGTTGTTGTCCTGGCACCGACAAACGATGAGACGGCCTATAGGGAGGTCAGAAACATGGCAGTGTGGTGCCAAGACAACAACCTCTCCTTCAATGTGAGCAAGACAAAGGAGCTGATTGTGGACTACAGGAAAAGGCAGGCCGAACAGGCCCCCATTAACATCGACGTGCTGTAGTGGAGCGGGTCGAGAGGTTCAAGTTCCATGGTGTCCACATCACCAACTAACTATCATTGTTCAAACACACCTGGACAGTCGTGAAGAGGGCACGACAAAAACATTTCCCCCTCAGGAGACTGAAAAGATTTGGCATGGGTCCCCAGATCCTCAAGAAGGTCTACAGCTGCACCATCAAGAGCATCCTGACTGGTTGCATCACTTCCTGGGATGACAACTGCTCGGCATCTGACTGTAATGCACTACAGAGGGTAGTGTGTACAGCCCAGTACATCACAGGGGCCAAGCTTCCTGCCATCCAGGACCTATATACTAGGCGGTGTCAGAGGAAAGCCCAAAAAATTGTCAAAGACTCCAGTCACCCAGTCATAGACTGTTTTCTCTGCTACTGGATGGCTAGTGGTACCGGAGCGCCAAGTCTAGGACCAAAAGGCTCCTTATCAGCTTCTACCCCCAAGCCATAAGACTGCTGAACAATTAGTCAAATGTCCACCCGGACTATTTACATTGACACCCATCCCCTCCAATTTGTTTTTACACTGCTGCTACTCGCTGTTTATTATGTATGCATAGTCACTCTACCTACTGTACATGTACCTAACCTGTCCCCCGCACATTGACTTGGTACCGGTACCCACTGTATCATTGTTAGCCTCATTATTATTATTTTACTGTGTTACTTTTTATTCTATTTTACTTTAGTTTATTTGGTAACTATTTTCTTAACTCTTTCTTGACCTGCATTCATTGTTGGTTAACTGCTCGAAAGTAAGCATTTCATGGTAAGGTTGTGTTCGGCTCATGTCACAGATTAACAGATGTTTCACCTAGTAGGAGCGGGGATTCAAACCAGCAACCTTTCGGTTACTGCCCCAACACTCTTGACCCCTAGTCGATAGGTCAACACTAAATCAAATCCAACTGTATCTAAACTGCATAAATCATCTCAATACACTTCACCGTACAGTACAAGAGACAGAATAGAAGACATCTAGCAGTAGCATTGAATAGTATAACCAGTAGAACTACTTGAGTCATATTATTGGTTAGTTTCAGAATGAGTTTCTTCTCATGCATACCATACTGAGGTAGACCTTTCCACCACATACTTACTGATACCCACCCTGACTCACTGATACTACACACCCCCACGGCTCATTGCACACTCCCTACACCCAGAAACCCATTTAAAGTGAAATATCTATGGATGAATCAGTGCCGGTTCCCACCACTTTAATCCATAATGCAGGGGCCTATTTGATGAAAAACCGGGCTTTTACTCCGGTTTTTAGAGCGACAAGTAACCTTCTGCACAGAGAACGTGCAGTTTGGACATATATCAGACGTATCACCCTGATCTGGAGGCTAAAGCTGGAATACAGTGTTCCACTTCATGATGCTTCCAATTTAGTCCGGACATAGTCCCCTGAACTATACTGTCCATATGATGTCAATCACACAAACGATGAGTTGTGCCATTATAAATCTAAACTGTAACACTTTATGTCAGATATGTCATTTAACAAAGTTGTATCCTTTTTACTTTGCATTCAGGCCAAAGACTAAAACAGAGAATCTGTACGCAGGTCATGCATAGAACGACCTTGGTCAAACAAATTCCCATTTCCCTACGGAATCCGTCTTATTTCTTTGCTAGGCTTCATTAACTTTTATCATTTAACAAATGAATTGTGATATGAGTAGTTTCTCCCAGTCCTTCACATTCCTTCCCGCTTTTAGATTTCTTACCAAGTTTAAAATTAGACTAGAAGCTATGAATAATTACTTTTTCTCACTGTGTATCGGGCTCACTAAATCTATTATACAATCTAATAAGCACAACCGCACATTACACTTTCAAGATGCAAACCTTGATTAAAGATGCATTGCTGGGGCCTGAGCGAGAAGGGTCTAGCCATAGCCAGGCTATCAGGCAGATTTGAGGGGGGGGGTTACAATTAATTTCTTCCTGGTTCTATTCTACTCACATCTTTTTAGTGATCATCCATTATCTATTATATGAGCCTAGGAGCTAATTCCGTACATCTTGATACCTGCTGCTGATTCAGTGGCCAGTATCAGCAGAGACACTATCTTTGACTGGCTTTATTCCTGTGAAAGACTGCAACCCCTGCCCTCTCACGTAGAGATGACTCGGGGTATTCTACAGTAAAGTTGTCAGCAGTGATGACTTTTAAAAGCTTGTCACACTTATTGAGGAGGCTAGTTGATATTCTGCAGTGTGTGTGTGTGTGTGTGTGTGTGTGTGTGTGTGTGTGTGTGTGTGTGTGTGTGTGTGTGTGTGTGTGTGTGTGTGTGTGTGTGTGTGTGTGTGTGTGTGTGTGTGTGTGTGTGTGTGTGTGTGTGTGTGTGTGTGTGTAAGCCCATGTGGACAATATTGACATCTACTGGAGAAAATATGAACTCAGCCTTGAACATATAAGTGTGTTGCAATTCTTTTTTCAGACAATGTAGCGGTATAGACCAACGCAGCTATGTATTAGTGAGGAATGTTAGAAAAATGAATATTTCTAAGCCTACTCATGTTTTAGTTCATTGGAGACTTCCAAATTATGTCAAATGGAATAACAAGGAAATCAACAGATGGCGAACATGTTGGTGCAAGAAAACAAGTGCTTAGCTGTCAAGCCCAAACATCCAACAAGCAGAGTAATACCCCCCTGAAATATAGCTCCAAATGTCATTCAGTGATAATTCAGAGTAAGTATATGTCAAATTAACTCATAAAAAGTTTGCTCCTACTCCCACTCAAACATCTGGCATGAATCAATATCGGAACTTAATGAATTGAATTTTATGGTTTACTTTTATGGAAATGTAGTTGTCAGATAAATATTTCCAAAATGGTTAACTGACAGGTAACACTGACAGATATAATGCTTTTTTTAACCTGTTACAGACATGAAGAAGCCGCTATATCATATCTTTTGAATAAGGCCAAGGCCTATAATATGTTATGTCTATGTTTCAACTCACACAAAAATGCCTGTTATTAATCATCCTACCTGGTCTAAATGAGCTGAGTTCTTATCCGGCTTTCCCTCCGTTAACTCTTTGTCTGCCAGGAGGAAAAACTCTGCTGCCGTGGGCAACCCTGGTAGGACACTGACAAGGAGTCGTTCCGGTGTCACCCCTGTGGCCTAGAGTAGGATGAGGAGGGAGAGAAGGAAGAGAGAGATGAGAATGGTAGGATGAGGAGTTGGGAGAGGAAGGGGAAAAGAAGAAGAGAGGGAGACGAGGGAGATGAAGAGGGAGAGGGAGAGGAGGAAGATGAAAAGGAGGGAGAGGGAGAGGATGAAGATGAAGAAGAACAGAAAGAGGAGGAGTAAGAGGAAGAATTCCCCATCAACCATTTGGACCAGACTGGATCGCTTTTCATGTCACTAAGCACATCATCAAAGAGGAAAGCAGTGGCATCGGAAAATAGGAATTGTCTGGATGGTCGTAATTAGTGTGACTGTGATACATTGCTGCGATAGTAATTATCTATCACAGTGAGTATGACTAACATCAATGAAACTTAGATCTGAAATTATCATACTACTCAGGTCCTGAGCCGTTCGTATCAAATATGATATGATTTCCGTTCTCAGAAATACTGAACAGTATGAGCAATTCAATACATTTTTTGGATACGACAATGTCTACCAAACAGGTCATATGTCATGTGTGGAGTTGAAATACACTATATATACAAAAGTATGTGGACACCACTTCAAATGAGTGGATTAGGCTATTCCAGCACAGTTGTTTCTGACAGGTGTATAAAATTGAGCATACCGCCATGCAATCTCCATAAACAAACATTGGCAGCAGAATGGCCTTTCTGAAGAGCTCAGTGACTTTCAACATGGCACCGTCATAGGATCCCACCTTTCATTCGTCAAATTTCTGCCCTGCTAGAGTTGCCCCGGTCAACTGTAAGTGCTGTTATTGTGAAGTGGAAACATCTAGGAGCAACAACGGCTCAGCAGTGAAGTGGTAGGCCACACAAGCTCACAGAATGGGACCAACGAGTGCTGAAGTGCGTAGCCCACTACCGAGTTCAAAACTGCCTCTGGAAGCAACGTCAACGACTCTGGGTTTGGCGGATGCCAGGAGAACGCTATGTGCCCCAGTGCATAGTGCCAACTGTAAAGTTTGATGAAGGAGGAATAATTGTCTGGGGCTGTTTTCATGGTTCGGGCTAGGCCCCTTAGTTCCAGAGAAGGGAAATCTTAATGCTAGAGCATACAGTGACATTCTAGACGACTCGTGCTTCCAACTTTATGGGAACAGTTTGGGGAAGGCCCTTTTCTGTTTCATCATGACAACGCCTTGTGCACAAAGTGAGGTCCATATAGAAATGGCTTGACAAGATCAGTGTGGAAGAACTTGACTGCCTGCACAGAGCACTGACCTCAACTTCATCGAACACCTTTGGGATTAATTGGAATGCCGACTGCGAGCCAGGCCTAATCGCCTAACATTAGTGCCCGACGTGAGAAAAAAAACGTATTTACCTGCTTTGTTTGAAAATTAATAGTTAACAATGATATGCTGAACAAATCGTAAGAAACTTTCATAACTAGTAGTGCGGTGCTTCTAAAAAGGGATGGTTTTCCACTAGCCCCCTGCAGCTGGTCTGTGAGTATAATCAAGGACATAGTGTGACCTGAGATAGAGATTGCCTGGATGGGGTAGAAAAACCCCTATTTGTCCTATCATCTTTTCTTCTGAGAAACAACGCTAGGGAGAGGTAAACACCACCCGGTGCACATAACCACAAGATGGACCCAAGGTGGCTTATGATGCCCCAATCTGCATGGGTGAGATGGAACCAGCCATGACTAAGCATTTTTAGGTTTGATCTATACAGTTGAAGTCGGAAGATTACATACACCTCGGCCAAATACATTTAAACTCAGTTCTTCACAATTCCTGAAATATAATCCTAGTAAAGATTCTCTGTCTTAGGTCAATTAGGAACATCACTTTACTTTAAGAATGTGAAATGTCAGAATAATAGTAGAGAGAATGATTTGTTTCAGCTTTAATTTCTTTAATCACATTCCCAGTGGGTCAGAAGTTTACATTCAATCAATTAGTATTTGGTAGCATTGCCTTTAAATTGTTCAACTTGGGTCAAACGTTTCGGGTAGCCTTCCACAAGCTTCCCACAATAAGTTGGGTGAATTTTGGCCCATTCCTCCTGACAGAGCTGGTGAACTGAGTCCGGTTTGTAGGCCTCCTTGTCGCACACACTTTTTCAGTTCTGTCAACAAATTGTCAATGGGATTGAGGTCAGGGCTTTGTGATGGCCACTCCAATACCTTGACTTTGTTGTCCTTTAGCAATTTTGCCACAACTTTGGAAGTATGCTTGGGAGTCATTGTCCATTTGGAAGACCCATTTGTGACCAAGCTTTAACTTCCTGACGGATGTCTCAAAGAAATGGTTTGATGTCTTTGATGGCTGATGTCTGGAGATGTTGCTTCAATATATCCACAATTTTCCTCGTCATGAGGCCATCTATTTTGTGAAGGGCACCAGTCCCTCCTGCAGCAAAGCACCCCCACAACATGATGCTGCTACCCCCATGCTTCACGGTTGTGATGGTGTGCTTCGGCTTGCTAGCCTCCCCCTTTTTCCTCCAAACATAACAATGGTCATTATGACCAAACAGCTCTATATTTGTTTCATCAGACCAGAGGACATTTCTCCAAAAAGTATGATCTTTGTCCCCATGTGCAGTTGCAAACCCTAGTCTGGCCTTTTTATGGCGGTTTTGGAGCAGTGGCTTCTTCCTTGCTGAGTGGCCTTTCAGGTTATGTCGATATCGGACTCGTTTTACTGTGGATATAGGTACTTTTGTACCTGTTTCCTCCAGCATCTTCATAAGGTCCTTTGCTGTTGTTCTGGGATTGATTTGCACTTTACGCACCAAAGCACGTTCATCTCTAGCAGACAGAACGTGTCTCCTTCCTGAGCAGTATGATGGCTTGCGTGGTCCCATGGTGTTTATACTTGCATACTATTGTTTGTACAGATGAACGTGGTACCTTCAGGCATTTGGAAATTGCTCCCATGGATGAACCAGACTTGTGGAGGTCTACAATTTTTTTAGGAGGTCTTGGCTGATTTCTTTTGATTTTCTCAAGATGTCAAGCAAAGAGGCACTGTGTTTGAAGGTAGGCCTTGAAATACATCCACAGGTACACCTCCAATTGACTCAAATGATGTCATATAGCCTATCTGAAGCTTCTAAAGCCATGACATAATTTTCTGAAATTTTCCAAGCTGTTTAAAGGCACAGTCAACTTAGTGTATGTAAACTTCTGACCCACTGGATTTGTGATACAGGGAATTATAAGTGAAATAATATGTCTGTAAACAATCATTGGAAAAATTACTTGTGTCATGCACAAAGTAAATGTCCTAACCGACTTGCCAAACTATAGTTTGTTAACAAGAAATTTGTGGAGTGGTTGAAAAACAAGTTTTAAGGACTCCAACCTAAGTGTATGTAAACTTCCGACTTCAACTGTAGGACCTCTGTATTTTTAAGAGTGTGGGGTCGACCGGGGTTGACCAGCGTCATTATTGCAATAATGAATCAATATTATACAAAGATGATTGTTTGAAGAAATGACAAAGTCTCTCTCACTTGGTTAGAATTTCCACCACAGACCTCACTAATGCTCTTGTGGCTGAATGCAAGCAAGTCCCTGCAGCAATGTTCTAACATCTAGTGGAAAGCCTTCCCGTGAGAGTGGAGGTTGCTATAACAACAAAGGGGGGACCAACTCCATATTAACGTCAAAGATTTTGAAATGTGACGTTTGACGAGAAGGTGTCCACATACTTTTGTTCATGTAGTGCATGTCCCTCACACTGACTGGTGATAGCATTCGGAGGTACAGTTCAGCCGAGCCTAAATTCGCCAAACCATGACAATCAGACATTCAGTGAGATTTATTTGTGCATGTATGGCCTCAACAAATACGACCCTGAACTCACAGGCGACCAGCAATTACATAGTTCAATGTGACAGGGAAGGCAGTGCAACAGCTCAGTCACGACCTCAGGTCACAGGCAATGTATTGTAAAGTGGGCAACAGACTAAATACAGTGAACCAAAATATAAACGCCAAAGTGTTGATCACATGTTTCATGAGTTTAAATTTAAAAAAACAGACATTTTCCATATGCACAAAAAGCTTATTTCTCTCAAATGTTGCGCTGTTTTGTGTGGCATATCAAGAAGCTAATTAAACAGCATGATCATTCCACAGGTGTACCTTGTGCTGGGTGTAGATTTGTCACACAACACAATGCTACAGACGTCTCAAGTTTTGAGGGAGAGTGCAATTATCATGCTGACTATAGGAAAGTCCACCAGAGCTGTTGCCAGAGAGTGTAATTTTCATATCTCTACCAGAAGCTGCCTCCAACATCGTTTTAGAGAATTTGGCAGTACGTCCAACTGGCCTCACAATCGTAGACCACTTGTAACCACAGCAGCCCAGGACCTCCACATTTGGCTTCTTTACCTGCGGGATCATTTGAGGTGGGGGCGGGGGGGTGTTGAGAAGTATTCCTGTCTGTAATAAAGCCCTTTTGTGGGGAAAAAATATTTGTGATTGGCTGGACCTGGCTCTAAAGTTGGTGGGCCTATGCCCTCCCAGCCCCGCCCATGGCTGTACCGCTACCCAGTCATGTGAAATCCATAGATTAATGAATTTATTTGAATTGACTGATTTCCTTACATGAACTGTAACTAAGTAAAATTGTTGAAATTGTTGCATGTTGAGTTTATATTTCTGCTCAGTATATAGTGTGTGTGCGTGTGTGCGTGTGTGCGTGTGTGTGTGTGTGTGTGTGCGCGTGTGTGTGTGTGTGTGTGTGCATGTGCATGTAATATACAGTTAGATACAAGAGCCACTCACTTTGACCATGGAGTTCTTGATGACTCTGCTGACGTCTAGTCTCCATTCGGCCACATCAGGGTTGTGGTCATCCAGGTTAGATGAGAAGGCTAGTAGATGTGACCTGAAATATTCTGCACAGAGAAACAACTATATGATGATCAGCTGATGACGATGCTTTTTATTTCTGCCCTATTGTCTGAAATAATGAATGTGTCAAATGAATGAGTAGTAAACTTTTAACTTTTAACTACTTCTAAACAGCTACTTTAAATCATACTTACTAGCCAACCTCCAGTGCATTAAAATCTACAAAGTTAACTAGAAACAAACCTCGGGCAGTATACATGGCTGTGTGGCTGTTTACAATACAACAAAAAAAACACACAAAAAAAACTGCTCACTGCTCACCGTGGACAGCGATGGCTTTCCGGTCCTGCAGGATGGCGTTCCCAGCGGACACCTGCACGGTGACAGTGTTGACGCCTTCCCGGGAGAACGTGCACGCCACGCTCCCTTCCAGGGTGATTATCGGCTACAAAGAGAAAGAGAGGAGACAGGGAGAGAGAGGGGGGGGGAGAGGGAGGGAGAGAAGGAAAGGGAGGGGGAGGGAGAGAGAGAGGAGAGAAATAAAGGGAGGGGGAGGGAGATAGAGAGGAGAGAAATAAAGGGAGGGGGAGGGAGAGAGGGAAAGGGAGGGGGAGGGAGAGAGAGAGGAGAGAAATAAAGGGAGGGGGAGGGAGAGAGAGAGGAGAGAGGGAAAAGGAGGGAGAGAGAGCGACCGAGAGAGGGGAAGAGCAAGAGAGCACGGGGGTTCCCAAGAGAGGCCCTTATCAACCTTGTTAACATCTCACACAGGCACTATTTACACTACAGAGGTGTCAGCCGGGAGGCAGGCAGGCAGCCACACACATAAACACAACCCACATCGCCCCCCAAGGAACCATGATCGCAGCTGTGCTGCATAGAACTGTCCGGGGAGAGTTCCATGAGACACCGGCAGTTCTCTCTGTCGTTACTTGGATCTCCATTTGTTTTTGAAATAGCTCAGACATGCTAATTCTGGATCATTTCCTCGTGTCCTAGAATAGCTAGCAGCTGCATTAGTAGCTAAACTCATTGCCCAACCAAACAAAACAAATTCTGAATTAAGTCAGACAAATACTGCTCTAATTTGTAAACCTGGCACAAATCTTTCTTCACGTCACTTTATCTTACAGATGAGCACACAATAAAACTACAAGTCCCAGCAGTATTGAAGTATCTTATCTTACCTCAGTGTTATTTCCGAACCACCAGATGTAGGTGACTGTTCCCACTTGGCTCGGCCACAGCACAGCAGTGAGGTTGACTTCCTTACTCTTCACTGCCACAAAGGGAGCGGAGAGATGGATATACTCCAGCTGACCTACTCAAAGTAACAAATACACATTACAGTGAACCCACTGAGACTGACTCCACAACGTTTTGGGGCCTCTTGTGAAATGGATACAGTGGCATTCCAAATGATCTGCCCTAAAAATGCATCACAGTGAACTGACTGAATCCACAAAGTAAGTTTGTAGCCCCTTATAATATGAAATGAAGGCACAAAAAATACATATTACAGTGAACTGATTGACTCCTTAAAGTTTTGGGGCCTCTAATTAAATGAAGGTAAGCAGAAAACTTCAGAGTTTCCGTCTATGGGCCCCTTGTGAACTGAAGGCACATAGCAAAAAAAAAGTGAGCTGCATTCAGAGGATCTGGTCCATTCTGGGACGTTGTGGTCGCCATCTGTGTGTTATTTTTCATCCCTGGCACTCCTGAGTCCTGGCTGGTCCCCATTTGTAATGGCTGGCACATCAAGATGGACAGATTGCAAGGTCCCACAGCTCCCTGATCAATAAGTCAACTACGTTACATCTGTCACCCACAAAACCACCAGGGGTGGTCAGCCCCATCACAGAGAAGACGGGAATGACTTGCATGTTAGAGTTAGAGTTAGAGTGGGGGTACCCTGAAGGGGCATCATATAGAGAAAATGGCTTCGGTTTGACTGGAATTGTAATGGATTTAGGCTACCTTAATCTCCACTGATGTCGGACCATGACATGCATATGAGACAAGCAGAAAACAATCAAATGTTCTATGCCAATGTTTCCTAACCCTGGTCCTGCAGTACCCCGCCAACAGTACACATTTTTATTGTGATCTTGGAAAAGCACATCTGATTCAACTTGTCAACTAGTCATCAAGCCCACAATGAGTTGAATGAGGTGAGTTTGTCCAGGACTACAATACAAATGTGTACTGTTGGGGTACTCGAGGACCAGGGTTAGGAAACACTGTTCTATGCAAGTAAAAGTCTGCAAAGGAACATTTTTATGTGTCAGAATTGTATAACTACCTCACTCATATGTCTGTAGATTGCGGGCTACACTGACTTGAGGTAAGGTACAGTAAGTTAAGCTAAGCTAAGCTAAGGTATGTAACTACACTCACATGTTAAAGGTTGAAGACCAAACATGAAGTATGGAGTTTGAAGACCATGACTTGGTGAACCCACAGTGAGAGAGACAGACTCACATGTGACGTGGAGGTACAGCACCACGCTCTCCGACCCCAGCCTGTTCTCTCCTGTAGCGGTCACACGGTAGATCCCGACAGCCTTGTAGACGTGCTTGACCCCATTCTCTATGGAGCTCACGTTGGAGTAGGTCAGAGCGTGACCGTCCCCGAAGTCCACCATGATGCTCGTCCTGGCTCCGTCGCCCTATACAGGAGGTGACAGTCATCAGATTGAAGAAAGAAAACGGTACACTTACACTAGCTACTGTAGGTATTTCTATTAACATGTTATTTGGTAACACTTTATATGAAGATGTAATGGCATAGTAAGAGAGTATTTTGTTGCTATTACAGAAGTGGAGAGTTGACATACATTTTACAATACTGAGTTAAAGTCATGTCTGAATGAACAGGGAGCCAGTTACTGTATTGCTCCTTAGGAAAAACAACTCACCTCTTCAAGAAACACCAGGAAGGTGACATTGGTGCCCAGTGTAGCTGTCAGCTTTCCTTCACTGGTGACGAGGTGTAGGCCTTTGGGGGCCTGGGTAGGACAGTGCTGCCTCCTGGCCGTGTACTCTGCTATCACTCCCGCTGTGCAGTTATTGGACACAACCTTCCTGTAGCTGAATGTACACAGGTCACAACCGCGGTTAGAAGCTTTGCTGATGGATAGATGAGCATCGAGAAGAACGACCGTAGCAGGTTAGCAGGTTGGCTATTGAGAACACATTATCTTACAATAATGTCCTGTCATTTGAAATATCCTTATTCCAATTGTACCTTTGCAGTCAGTTTGAATTAAATAGTGAATGAGTGTACATACAGATGTAGGAACTTAATTTGAGACGGAAAATAACCTTTTACTGCAGTGGGCTAAATCAGGGTCACAGAGTGTGATTATTGGTAGTCTTAAACAAATCTTTGAAACAAGACTATACATCTCACACACAAGGTTATGGGCTTAAAAAAAGAAGACACCTGTACCATGTCCGATATACAGTTGAAATGTATTCCATTTTTTGTTTGCATCCCAAAATTACTATTTATAGACATTACAGAAGACTGAAATATACCAAAACTTTTTGACATAGAAACACCAGATTTTAGTAACATTCCACCAAAAATGTCTCTTTTGGTCATTGATGGCAGGAAAGGGCTACTGAACATTTTGTAAGGATTGATACATTTTTTTTGTAACTTCAGAAGCCTTTTTTAAACCTCAAATACACTACCCATGTTACATTTCCTACATTGCAGGAAAGTTCTCCATCCACAGGGTGATCAAATTAAGATCCAACATCTGTAAGAGGCTAATGAGAGTCCTGGGAATAATCTGCTTACCCAGTGCTGTTGATGAAAGTAGTCCCTGTGGTGCAGCTTCGAGACATGGACGATGGGAGGAACCAAAAGGCAGGGGTGCACTTGCCGTCACTCCGCCTATCGTAGCCATAGTCACTGTAATGTTTGGATCATACCAAAATAAACAACAGTCGAGTGGAATGCTACACAGTAAACTTCTATAAGTGATTAAATTCCTGACTCATACTGGTGACCCTGGATTCAAAATAATTGAAGAATTTCAATGGCACTTATTGATTATGAAGTTTGTTTTGATACATTTGATTTATGTGACGTAGAGGAATTGTCTTTGAGATTTTGGGGTGGGACTCTGCACTTGGGCCTGAAAACACTCTCATTCTCAAACAAACTGATTTGACAAAAGAAATTCAAACACAGCTCTGGTTTGTGTGTCCTATCATTAAATGGCAACGTTGCAAGCACGCGCGTCCTCAAAACGATAGGAACAAATTGGCCCAATTAGGCCGACATGCACACAGATGCAGAAGTGTTGTGATAGTTAATGAACGCTATTAAGCCCGGTGATTAATCGTCTCTTACTAAAACTCATTCCAAGTTTACCGCCTCACTCAAGGGGCCCACGGATTTGGGAATTAACAAAAGCAACATTAATAATACTGATAGATAATTCAAAGAAATGGATGATGAAGTTTGTAGCAAATATGCTTTGGAAATGCGTCGTCGATGAACAGCGAGTCACTGGCCCAAGCTGAAAGCCACAAAAGCAGTGAGAGTTGGTTTGTTTCATAAACGTATGGTGACATTGTAGGGAAGAGCAATGGCAGACATTCAAGGAGAAAGACACACCACACACACACACACACACACACACACACACACTTCCCTATCCCACTCCCTATCCCCGTGCAAACTTGGATCCTTGCAACCCTCCTCTCTCTCTTTTCCATCATTCTTCGATACACACACAGCTTGGAGTGGTGCAGTTGACTGCATTCCATTTAGCCGGGGCAGCCTCCAAGAGAATCCAAAAGCTAAGTCTCCTCTGCAATTCTAATCTGGAGTGAGCTTCACCATGACGGTGATCCCTTATCTTTTCATCCTTCGCTTCCAGGCTTCTTTTTTTCTCCGATCCTCCACTCCATATGCCAGTGGTATATTGATAGGGCGGCTTAGGCAGAAGTTGTAACGCTAGATGTGTTTGTGTTCGGGTAGTGTGTCAGAGTCTCTCCTGAAGTACCATCGGCCAGTTCCGGTTATTTGATCTGTTCCAGTACTATTCCATTCAAGTAAACCGTTAACTTGTGTAATGTTTACTACGTGTATTGTGTGGCAGTTTACTTACATTGTATTTACACTGTACCTACTTCTGCATAATTTAGGGATAATTCATGTGACGCGGGACCCATCTGTCTACTCACCACTCAAAGTCGGCCTCTGTGCAGTCGCAGGGCGCCGAGGTCATCGTGACCGAGTACGTCTTACCCATAACGCACCTGGCTATGGGCTTCAACTTCCTGTAGATTCTTTTCACTCCCATGATGCACGGTTCGCCCTGTGGATATATTTTACGAATTGAAAGAAAAACAGAGAAAAGGGGTTGTTTTAGTTACATTTGGCATCGCCATAAATAATTTACTGCAGTGCGATGAACCATGCCTGTATCATCATGTGTGTGAAAAGGCATGCAGTTGCTTTTCCCTTTACATGGGCTTATTTTGCATCGCTGCCTACTGAGGCTCATGTTGTGTGGTGTGCTAGCGGTAAGCGATGCTAAACTTAAAACACTTCTCTCTCTCTCTCTCTCATGTATCCTGCACCCAAGCTGTTGCAGCTCGCTTGACTTAGTTTCGGAAAAACATTAAGATTTTTCGTTTTGGTACATAGGGCCTTGCTGGATGAATCAAAATGATTTTGGGGGGGGTGAAATAGTGGTTCTGCCATTCTCTCTCCTAGACTCAGATGGTTTAACAGGAGGCGAGAGGAGTATACTCTTCAGAGGCAGAGTTGGTTCTCTCTCTCTCTCAAGGTGATAACACAAAAGGCATAACTGGGTCCAAATGGTCTTAAAGCCACAATCTGCCATTTCAACACCTTACCCTGCCACAGACTGTTGCTTTTTTTTTAAACACACCACAGCCTTTCCTTTGGGCCAGTTCCCAATCTGTTCTTCAATGTTTACCTCTGTAATTGAATTGGACTGTTTTCCACTTCCATGGCTAAATGTTTTGATCGTTAGGGCCAGCCCAATCATATAGATGTCTGAGTCAATTACGGTAGCTCGGTCAGAATAAAGAAGCACTCTCCGTCTCATCCTTATGTTTCGCTCTGGGTCTTAGGTTTGAGGTAGAGCATTCGCTCTGGCTCAAACGTATGCAGTGTTTTATAAGGAGAGTTGTAGAGACATACATACATCAACAATAATTAGAGGGAGTATGCCTAAGAGCTTTTGGGCCTGAGGGAGAGGAACGCCCGGCACTTGTCCAGCTCACACTCAACAGCTCAACACAAAGCAGAGGATGGAGGTAGGGGAGTGATCAAGCAGTACCCTGCATGTCGTAACTGTCTTTCATTCGATTAAGGGTCTCGGTCTATCTGGACCTCTCTGTCAAGTAAATGATAAGAGATGGAGTTTGGTGGGAATGGCCACAGAGCACACATGGTAGCAGTAGGGGCGGCATGTAGCTTAGCGGTTAAGAGCGTTGAGCCTGTAACCGAGAGGTCACTGGCTCAGTAACCGAGAGGTCACTGGCAAGACGACTAGGTGAAAAATCTCCCAATGTGACTTTGAGAAAGGCACTTTACCTGGATAAGAGAATATGCTAAATGACAAAACATTTTATGTTGCAGGTTAAAGACACACGGTGCAGAAATCGCTCCGCCGCTTCCTGGTTGATAAAATTTGAATAATTAATTAGAATTTGCCTAATTTCAATTTATGTGACAAGTATAGTGTAGAGAATCATTGTAACATCTAAACCTCTGTGAAATATATTTTCCCGTAAGCAAAAATATTGTTTGAAGCTGGTGTACAAAATTGTAAGACGCAAAAACAATACTTATGAGCAGGAGGCATAGAAATAGAACATATCTACCATTTCTTAAGACTTGCTGTCAATGAGAATGACAGATCGATAACTCGCATTTCTATGTGAATTTCTTAATGTTTGACACATTTTTGAAGAAGTCATAGTAAATTGCAAGTTTACTCCCCATCTTAAAAGTTTGGGTGACACTTCAAAGTGTAAGATATAAAGTGCTCACAACTTCTTGCAATAGAAGTTGTTTGCTCATAAAGCACTGAGAGGGGGTTGCTAGTGTTCTACATGTTAGGAGCTATCCATGGCTGAAATGACCAGGCTGAGGAAGGCCTCTGAAACCAGTTTTCTGCAGACAGAGTCACAGTTACAGTTGAAGTCAAAGTTTACATACACTTAGGTTGGAGTCATTAAAACTCGTTTTACAACTTCAACTTCACTCCACAAATTTCTTGTTAACAAACTATAGTTTTGGCAAGTTGGTTAGGACATCTACTTTGTGCATGACACAAGACATTTTTCCAACAATTGCTTACAGATTTGTTCACTTATAATTCACCGTATCACAATTCCAGTGGGTCAGAAGTTTACATACACTAAGTTGACTGTGCCTTTAAACAGCTTGGGAAATTCAGAGAAGATGATGTCATGGCTTTAGAAGCTTCTGATAGGCTAATTGGCAACATTTGAATCAATTAGAGGTGTACATGTGGATGAATTTCAAGGCCTACCTTCAAACTCAGTGCCTCTTTGCTTGACATCATGGGAAAATCAAAAGAAATCAGCCAAGACATCAGAAAAATATTGTCTGGTTCATCCTTGTCTGGTTCATCTGTACAAACAATAATACGCAAGTATGAACACCATGGGACCACGCAGCCATCATACCGCTCAGGAAGGTGACCCGTTCTGTCTCCTAGAGATGAACGTACTCTGGTGTGAAAAGTGCAAAGCGGTTTGCAACTGCACATGTGGACAAAGATCGTACTTTTGGAGAAATGTCCTCTGGTCTGATGAAATAGTACTGTTTGGCCAAAATGACCGTGGTCATGTTTGGAGGAAAAAAGGGGGAGGCTTACAAGCCGAAGAACCCCATTCCAACCGTGAAGCACGAGGGTGGCAGCATCATGTTGTGGGAGTGCTTTGCTGCAGGAGGGACTGGTGCTCTTCACAAAATAGATGGCATTATGAGGCAGGAAAATTATGTGGATATATTGAAGCAACATCTCAAGACATCAGTCAGGAAGTTGAAGCTTGGTCGCAAGTGGCTCTTCCAAATGGACAATGAACCCAAGCATACTTCCAAAGTTGTGGACAATAGGACAATAACGTCAAGGTATTGGAGTGGCCATCACAAAGCCTTGACCTCAGTCCTATAGAACTGAAAAAGTGTGTGCGAGCACGGAGGCCTACAAACCTGACTCAGTTACACCAGTTCTGTCAGGAGGAATGGGCCAAAATTCACCCAACTTATTGTGGGAAGCTTGTGGAAGGCTACCCAAAACGTTTGGCCCAAGTTAAACAATTTAAAGGCAATGCTACCAAATTCTATTTGAGTGTATGTAAACTTCTGACCCACTGGGAATGTGATGAAGGAAATAAAAGCTGAAATAAATCACTCTCTACTATTATTCTGACATTTCACATTCTTAAAATAAAGTGGTGATCCTAACTAACCTAAAACAGGGAATTTGTACTAGGATTAAATGTCAGGAATTGTGAAAAACTGAGTTTAAATGTGTTTGGCTAAGGTGTATGTAAACTTCCGACTTCAACTGTATGTAGGTGCCATTACCCGGTTGTGTAGGTGCCATGTCTGGTAATCCCCCTCTGTACATCTCCGGTTGAAGATGGACCTGAAGTCTATCTTGACTAGCTGCCACTCGGACCGGTGACTGACGTGGCCAAAGATCCTGCAAACAGCAAGGAACCTTTACAGCTGCAGCAGAAAAGGTACACTAGTATCTGGTTGTCAGATAGCAAAGCCACAGCAGCTGTGAACACTGATAGGTTCACTACACTGAAACACAGCAGTATGGTTATAATGATTAGGGTGACAGAGGGAAAAACACGAGTCAAACTAAGGAGTGTCAGGTACGGCACCCATATTAGGAAGTCCCTCAGTTGTCAGACCGAGGCATCAGTCAAGACAAGTCACTTCTGAGCTGAATAAAATATACTTAGTTGGATAGAGGAATGTAAAAGTGTGGAGTCAACATTTTCTTTGACTTGGACAAACATGACATGATGAAGTTATTACTAAAAGCTTTAGAGAAATTGCATTTGGCAACTAATGGAATTGAAATGAATCACTTAACAAAAAGAGATGTCTTACAGGGTGTGTATTTCCCTCAGATCAGACACAAACTTCAACCAAAATTCAAGGTCGTAACACCACATCAAATTAACATTCACATGTCACAGAAAACATTCCTTCTCTGACAAAATTGGGTGGGAGTTTTACTGGGATTTACCTCCTCTCTCTGCTTATCAAACAACACATTTATCATCAATTAACAGACTGAGGTGCTGGTCTACAACTGTCACTAACTGTAAAATCATTATGAATTGATAAGAAAATGGTCTGAAATGAAATAATGATCAATAATAAGGTGTCCATACACAGAAAGGCAGAGAAAAATAATACACATTTCATTTTTTTCCCCTATGAAAAGTTGTAGTAGGCTGTCAACAATCTCATATCCCACAGTCCTGTCTGTCTCAGCTGGTTCAGAGAAGTGCACTCTGGGCCTACAGGGAGAAAGTCCTATCTTATCCTACCATCTTCCTCTCTCTCTATCTGTCTCAGTCTCTCCCCTCATCTCTCTCTCTCTCAACTCTCTCTCTGTCTCAGTCTCTCCCCTCATCTCTCTCTCTCAACTCTCTCTCTGTCTCAGTCTCTCCCCTCATCTCTCTCTCTCTCAACTCTCTCTCTGTCTCAGTCTCTCCCCTCATCTCTCTCTCTCTCAACTCTCTCTCTGTCTCAGTCTCTCCCCTCATCTCTCTCTCTCTCAACTCTCTCTCTGTCTCAGTCTCTCCCCTCATCTCTCTCTTTCTCAACTCTCTCTCTCCCCACTTCTGTCCTTCACTCTCCCGTTCTCAGCAGCTGTGGCCTATCCTTCTGTTGCCGTCCCGACTACAAAGTCAACTGTCTGTCCGTCACTCAGTTTTCGGTGATGACAGGTGTTAGATAACACTGATGTAAGGGCTACGGGAAACCTTATGCAGCAGCCGTCAAAGTTGTACACCCAAAAAATTACAATAAGAGAGGTATCATCTCGCGTAGTATAGCTAAGTGGGTCATTGTAGAAGGAAATTAGTTGTAGAAAAGATGGAAAACTTCACATGCCATGTTTCTTAAAACTATTGAGTCAATGTTGCTACATAATGCAGAAAGAACTTTTAGAGCCCTACTTTCCTATTCGGTCCTTTAGCCATAGTCTATTTTATTTTTGATGATGTTCCTCGTGTTCTTCAAAATGGAGTGCTCTGCTGTCGCCGGGCTCCCAACACCACTGATGTCTCTGTGATCATAATCCCGAGACAGATGGTTTTGATGTGAGGCTAAACCTTTGAGAGGGATCTATTCCATTCATGTTAGGGAAAATGGGCAGCCAGCGCTGTCGTTACTACCAGGGCTTTGGAAACGAGCAAAACTCCCACCCACCCCTCACACAACGTCAACACATCTAACACGGTTAAGGTTCATTCAATCTCAATTCATTATGTGAACACATCAAACATACTGTATATCTGCAATCAGATGGGATTTGATTTGACAGTGTGGTGTAGTGGTATAGTAGTATATACGGACAACATACAGAAACACTTCTGGGCCAACGTTTGAATCCTGCATCCATCCTTTTTGGTTCAGAGATTCCCCTTACAGGTCTCCCTCTCATTCAAAATTGGGTAAATAAAGTTGATTTACGTCATAATGAGAGTCTCCTCCCCCGGCTCCCCTAGCAACCCGTCCACAAACAGGGGCGACATGGTGAAACTGTATTTATTCCACTCTCTCCCCTCGTCGAAACTCATCCTGTGGGAGGAACCATAGAAAGAGAATGAGAGCTAATGTATTTAACAGTATTACAGTATTTTCTTCTGTATCTCTATGGGAGAGACCATAGCAATAGAATGAGAACTCCCTTAGTGTATTTAACAGTATTATAAACTCAGCAAAAAAAGAAAAGGCCCTTTTTCAGGACCCTGTCTTTCAAAGACAATTTGTATAAAAAAAATCAAAATAACTTCACTGATCTTCATTGTAAAGCGTTTAAACACTGTTTCCCATGCATGTTCAATGAACCATAAACAATTAATGAACATGCACCTGTGAAATGGTCGTTAAGACACTAACAGCTTACAAACGGTAGGCAATTAAGGTCACAGTTATGAAAACTTAGGACACTAAAGAGGCGTTTCTATTGACTCTGAAAAACACCAAAAGAAAGATGCCCCGGTCCCTGCTCATCTGTGTGAACGTGCCTTATGCATGCTGCAAGGAGGCATGAGGACTGCAGCTATGGCCAGGGCAACAAATTGCAATGTCCGTACTGTGAGACGCCTAAGACAGCGCTACAGGGAGACAGGACGGACAGATGATCATCCTCACAGTGGCAGACCACGTGTAACAACACCTGCACAGGATCGGTACATCTGAACATCACACCTGCAGGACAGGTACAGGATGGCAACAACAACTGCCCGAGTTACACCAGGAACGCACAATCCCTCCATCAGTGCTCAGACTGTCCACAATAGGCTGATAGAGGCTGGACTGAGGGCTTGTAGGCCTGTTGTAAGGCAGGTCCTCAGCAGATATCACCGGCAACAACGTCGCCTATGGGCACAACTCCACCATCGCTGGACCAGACAGGACTGGCAAAAAGTGCTCTTCACTGATGAGTCGCGGTTTTGTCTCACGAGGGGTGATGGTCGGATTTGTGTTTAATGCCGAAGGAATGAGCGTTACACCGAGGTCTGTACTCTGGAGCGGGATCGATTTGGAGGTGGAGGGTCCGTCATGGTCTGGGGCGGTGTGTCACAGCATCATCGGACTGAGCTTGTTGTCATTATAGGCACTCTCAACGCTCCTCCCTCATGTGGTACCCTTCCTGCAGGCTCATTCTGATATGACCCTCCAGCATGACAATGCCAGCAGCCATACTGCTCGTTCTGTGCATGATTTCCTGCAAGACAGGAATGTCAGTGTTCTGCCATAGCCAATGAAGAGCCCGGATCTCAATCCCAATGAGCATGTCTGGGACCTGTTGGATCGGAGGGTGAGGGCTATGGCCATTCCCCCCAGAAATGTCTGGAAACTTGCAGGTGCTTTGGTGGAAGAGTGGGGTAACATCTCACAGCAAGAACTGGCAAATCTGGTGCAGTCCATAAGGAGATGCACTGCAGTACTTAATGCAGCTGGTGGCCACACCAGATACTGAATGTTACTTTTGATTTTGACCCCCTCCCCTTTGTTCAGGGACACATTATCCCATTTCTGTTAGTCACATCTGTGGTACTTGTTCAGTTTATGTCTCAGTTGTTGAATCTTGTTATGTTCATACAAATATTTACACATGTTAAGTTTGCTGAAAATAAATGCAATTGACAGTGAGAGGACGTTTCTTTTTTTGTTTAGTTTAGTATTTTCTGCTGTATCTTTATGGCAGAAACCATAGCAATATAATAATAACACATACCATAGCTGATGGACCGAATTAGAACATATTATAGTGTATACTATTACAGTATTATATGCATCTCTATGGGAGAAAACAAACATCTTCTCCAGTGTCTTATCCAATTGCTAAAAACTGAATTTTAATTATTCCACATAGGATAGGATATGAGCACTGCATTTCTAAAGGCATTGAAAGGCAAGGCTTACATCACGTAATGAACAGGGAAAGGTGAAATTGAATAGCAATCGTCAAAGGAGGAAAATATCTCACCGCCTACTGGTTTGGAATTACACTAATAACTTCCTATGTTCTTAGACATACTCATTACACTATCAGGCTTGTGGGAATGTGAGGACGTAAGTCTTCCTCAGAGAGAGAGAGAGAGAGTTGATGCAAATTCTATATTTCTAATAGAGATTCACCATAGGTGTCGGATGGGGAGTGGAGTGTGTCTTATAGCCACCAGGGCCCCTCCTTGGTCCAGGTAGAGAACACTGTACTCCTCATCAAAGATCTGAAAGGCAAAAGGTAAAAAGTATAAACTCATTATATGACTAGCATTATTGATTACCAAGACATTTTTGTTTTAGTAGTGGACTTTAATGTTGATGAAAGAGCAACTTACAGTGCCTTGTGAAAGTATTCGGCCCCCTTGAACTTTGCGTCCTTTTGCCACATTTCAGTCTTCAAACATAAAGATATAAAACTGTATTTTTTTGTGAAGAATCAACAACAAGTGGGACACAATCATGAAGTGGAAAGACATTTATTGGATATTTCAAACTTTTTTAACAAATCAAAAACTGAAAAATTAGGCGTGCAAAATTATTCAGCCCCTTTACTTTCAGTGCAGCAAACTCTCTCCAGAAGTTCAGTGAGGATCTCTGAATGATCCAATGTTGACCTAAATGACTAATGATGATAAATACAATCCACCTATGTGTAATCAAGTCTCCGTATAAATGCACCTGCACTGTGATAGTCTCAGAGGTCCGTTAAAAGTGCAGAGAGCATCATGAAGAACAAGGAACACACCAGGCAGGTCCGAGATACTGTTGTGAAGAAGTTTAAAGCCGGATTTGGATACATAAAGATTTCCCAAGCTTTAAACATCCCAAGGAGCACTGTGCAAGCGATAATATTGAAATAATATTGAAATGGAAGGAGTATCAGACCACTGCAAAATCTACCAAGACCTGGCCGTCCCTCTAAACTTTCAGCTCATACAAGGAGAAGACTGTATGAGGCCCATGATCACTCTGGATGAACTGCAGAGATTTACAGCTGAGGTGGGAGACTCTGTCCATAGGACAACAATCAGTCGTATATTGCACAAATCTGGCCTTTATGGAAGAGTGGCAAGAAGAAAGCCATTTCTTAAAGATATCCATAAAAAGTGTTGTTTAAAGTTTGCCACAAGCCACCTGGGAGACACACCAAACATGTGGAAGAAGGTGCTCTGGTCAGATGAAACCAAAATTGAAATTTTTGGCAACAATGCAAAATGTTATGTTTGGCGTAAAAGCAACACAGCTCATCAGCCTGAACACACCATCCCCACTGTCAAACATGGTGGTGGCAGCATCATGGTTTGGGCCTGCTTTTCTTCAGCAGGGACAGGGAAGATGGTTAAAATTGATGGGAAGATGGATGGAGCCAAATACAGGACCATTCTGGAAGAAAACCTGATGGAGTCTGCAAAAGACCTGAGACTAGGATGGAGATTTGTCTTCCAACAAGACAATGATCCAAAACATAAAGCAAAATCTACAATGGAATGGTTCAAAAATAAACATATCCAGGTGTTAGAATGGCCAAGTCAAAGTCCAGACCTGAATCCAATCGAGAATCTGTGGAAAGAACTGAAAACTGCTGTTCACAAATGCTCTCCATCCAACCTCACTGAGCTCGAGCTGTTTTGCAAGGAGGAATGGGAAAAAAATTCAGTCTCTCGATGTGCAAAACTGATAGAGACATACCCCGAGTGACTTACAGCTGTAATCGCAGCAAAAGGTGGCGCTACAAAGTATTAACTTAAGGGGGCTGAATAATTTTGCACGCCCAATTTTTCAGTTTTTGATTTGTTAAAACAGTTTGAAATATCCAATAAATGTCGTTCCACTTCATGATTGTGTCCCACTTGTTGTTGATTCTTCACAAAAAATACAGTTTTATATCTTTATGTTTGAAGCCTGAAATGTGGCAAAAGGTCGCAAGGCACTGTAAATGAACGAAGGTACACACACATAGGCAAGCACACACATACACACCCCCCTTACACACATCAGATCTCCCTTCCTCCCTTCCTCCCTCTCTCCCCCCCTCTCTCAACACCAAAACACACCACACTTCGATGTGGCGTGACGTTGCCGCGTCAATTCTCTACTCATTATTTTTCATCTGCGTCCTTTAATTAGACACGAGGCCCCTTACATTGAAATTGCGGCCGTCATATAAGGGAGGTGGAGGAGAAGGTGGCACAGACACCCACCCACGGGCATCGTTGTGCGGGCAAAGGCAGGGGGGCTACCGAATAACATTAGTCTCAAGATCTCATTTGATTATCTGCACTAAATCACAGCGGCGGGTGGCAAAGTGGTGGATTAAACACCATCCTGGGGATGATGATGTAGTTACTGAGATGGTGAGGATCTCCCTCTCTCTCTCTCACCTGTCTCCACGTGTTGCCGGCGTCCGAGGTGATGAACATGCTCACGTTGCTGGTGGTCAACTCTGCTCCGATGGAGCCTGATGAGAGAGAGGGGGGGGGGGGTTGGGTGAAGTGTTCAGGATGAGAGAGTCCCGTATGACTTTAGCCAACTGCTAAACTATTGATATCCTTGAGGGTGTGGGGCTGAGCTAAATCAAATCCAAGATTCCACAGCTGTCTGATATACTGTACATGACCTTAATAAAAAAGTTCAAAGTCATACAGGAAGTGTCTTAAATTACAGAAGTGATTGATGTCATTTCTTCCTGAAGGACACACAGACTATATACTAGAGTCAAAGTCGGTCATGTCCTTTCATACATTGACATTGATAACTAAAAAGGTTTCCTAACACACATTACAGTAATATAGTCCACTTACTGTGCAGTATTAACCATCCAGTCTCCTCTATCACATAAAGACCTCCACTTTCAGACAGAGGCTGTTGAGTCTTCTACTGTAATTACTCCCATTTAGTGGCTAATTAGAGTCAGGTGGTCTAACAGGAGGCTAGAGGAGAAGTGTTCCAGAGTGTACCCCTCAGAGGCAGAGTTGGCTAGCCTTGTGTCTCAGGGGCTCTGTGTGTGTGTCACGGACTCCGCGTGTGTGTCACGGGCTCTGCGTGTGTGTCACGGACTCTGCGTGTGTGTCTCATTGGCTCTGTGTATCTCTCTCTCTCCTTCCTTCCTTCCTTCCTTCCTTCCTTCCTTCCTTCCTTCCTTGCTTGCCTCCCTCTCCTGACCTCCTTCCTAACAGGAGGGTACAGGAGAACTGTTCCAGAGTGTGACCCTCAGAGCCCTGCTCCTTCCAAATCATCTCTCTCCCCCCTGCATGCTGTATGCCTCTTCTACTGTTCTTTGTTTAACTTATTATTATCTATCATGACACCTAGTCACTTTATCCTGCCTTCACGTACATATCTACCTCAAATACCTCGCACTACTGCACATTGATCTAGTCCCTGTATGCTGCTCCATTCTTGTGTATTATATTCCTCTTGTGTTACTATTTTTCTTTTTATTGGAATTTTTAAAACTCTGCATTGTTGGGAAGGGCTTGTATGTAAGCATTTCACACCTGTTGTTTTCTGCGCATGTGACAAATGAAATGTGATTTTATTTAACTAGATTTGTACCCTAGGATTAAGGGCTTTTATCCAGTGTCGAGGTGAAACAGTGCTCTGCTCACTTTCCCTACAGCTGTTGCTTTAGAGATCTATGACCCAGCAAAACACTGTCGGTTACAGTAGCCTACTTTGAATGGATACATAATAATAACGATTTGTGTGTTTGCAATGACTCAGCTAAACATAGTCAGTTACATTATGGATATAATATTCTATATAATGGATACAGAGATGTTCTGTAATAGCAATTGTACATGTACTAGCGATAGACCTTCTGTCATACCATGCCAGTCATACTACCCCATGAAGTCCCAGCCCTTCAGTTCTCCAGAGACCACATGGCACTGTCGAGTAGTAGACTAGACCCACTCCTGACTCCTAAGGCGTGTGGAGATATGTCATAGACTAGTCTAGCCCAGCAGGAATTAAAAGCCCTACAGCTAAAATGGGAAATCATTCTGAGACTGATGCTGGTATTGAGTCCAAAATGGCACCCTATTCCCTATTTAGTGCATAGGCTCTGATCAAGAGTAGTGCACTATATTGGGAACAGGGTGATATTTGGGGCACGACATAGTCTCTGATCCTCCTGTGTTTTACTTCACTAACGGTGGGGAGATGATGAGTGCATCGAGCGGACATGCACTCCTGTGCCCGGACTCCCAGTCGGCAGCCATAAAGGGCTAAACCGTGATGGGTATAGTTTTGTGCACCACTGTGAGTTTCTGGATTATGGTTTCCTGTGTTTAGCCACAAATTTGAGTTGACACAGACATGCTGCCACCTAGGTTCTCGTGGAAGAGAAAAACTCACAGTGGATGGTAGGGCTGGTTGTTTAGTTTAAGGGAAAAAACTATATAACAAATGTCCCTTTTTATACAACGGGTGGGTCTAATCCTGAACCGCATTCCATCTGATGTCAATTCCACAAGTTACCACCAGCTAAATCTATGACGTTAAAATACCTATTTACTCTGTTTCATCTGACTGTGGAATCCACTTTCTCATCAGCCCAGCCAGGCAATTTATAAACTTGATCTCCACATTTCTTTTAGACTAACTTTTAGACTAACATTTAGTTTTCAACAGTAGAGAAACCTTTCTGTCTGTCTGTCATTGATTCAATATTCAAGTTCAGCTGTCCCATAGTAATAAATGTGTCGGGAGTCGGGACGAGACAGACAGGCAGGCTGGCAACGTTTCTCAGCCAGTCGAAACCATGAATTAGCTGGCATAATCTTTATAGATGTATACAAAAAAATGTCAATTGAAAAGAGGTGAAACGAAACAAAGTGTAGCTAGCTTGCAGTCTTTCCAGCTTCAGTTTGAAGTGATTGACTTCATCTCAAGTCTAACAACACCCGTGCCAATATATCCTCCAAACAGCGGCATCTCGGGCATTATCACTTTTATTTAACCAGGTAGGCTAGTTGAGAAAAAGTTCTCATTTTCAACTGCGACCTGGCCAAGATAAAGCAAAGCATTTCGACACATACAACAACACAGAGTTACACATGGAATAAACAAACATATAATCAATAATACTAGAAAAAGTCGATATACAGTGTGTGCAAATGAGGTAAGATAAGGGATGTAAGGAATGATGGCGAAGTAATTACAACATTAATTCACATTGGAGTGAATAGATGTGCAGAAGATGAATGTGCAAGTAGAGATACTGGGGTGAAAAGGAGAAAGATAAATAAATATAGTATTGGGATGAGGTAGTTGGATGGGCTATTTACAGATGGGCTATGTACAGGTGCAGTGATCTGTGAGCTGCTCTGACAACTGGTGCTTAAAGCTAGTGAGGGCGATATGAGTCTCCAGCTTCAGAGATTTTTGCAGTTCGTTCCAGTCATTGGCAGCAGAGAACTGAAAGGAAAGGCGGCCAAAGGAGGAATTGGCTTTGGGGGTGACCAGTGAGACATACCTGCTGGAGCATGTGCTACACGTGGGTGCTGCTATGGTGACCAGTGAGCTAAGATAAGGTGGGGCTTTACCTTGCAAAGACTTGTAGATGACCTGGAGCCAGTGGGTTTGGCGATCGGTTGAAGAGCATGCATTTAGTTTTACTTGCATTTAAGAGCAGTTGGTGGCCACGGAAGGAGATTTTTATGGCATTGAAGCTCGTCTGGAGGTTAGTTAACACAGTGTCCAAAGAAGGGCCAGAAGTATACAGAATGGTGTTGCCTGCGTAGAGGTGGATCAGAGAATCACCAGCAGCAAGAGCGACAGCATTGAGGTATACAGAGAAGAGAGTCGGCCCGAGAATTGAGCCCTGTGGCACCCCCATAGAGACTGCCAGAGGTCCGGACAACAGGCCCTCTGATTTGACACACGTAACTCTATCAGAAAAGTAGTTGGTTAACCAGGCGAGGCAGACATTTGAGAAGCTGTTGAGTCTGTCGATAAGAATGTGGTGATTGACAGAGTCAAAAGCCTTGGCCAGGTCGATGAATGCAGCTGCACAGTAATGTTTCTTATTGATGGCGGTTATGGTATAGTTTAGGACCTTGAGTGTGGCTGAGGTGCACCGATGACCAGCTCTGAAACCAGATTGCATAGCGGGGAAGGTACGTTGGGATTTGAAATGTTAACTTGGCTTTCGAAGACTTTAGAAAGGCAGGGTAGGATAGATATAGGTCTATAGCAGTTTGGGTCTAGAGTGTCTCCCCCTTTGAAGAGGGGGATGATCGTGGCAGCTTTCCAATCTTTGGGAATCTCAGATGATACGAAAGAGAGGTTGAACAGACTAGCCAGAGGGGTTGCAACAATTTGGGCAGATCATTTTAGAAAGAGAAGGTTCAGATTGTCTAGCGCGGCTGATTTGTAGGGGTTCAGATTTTTCAGCTCTTTCAGAACATCGGCTATCTGGATTTGGGTGAAGGAGAAATGGGGAGGCTTGGGAGATTGGCTGTGGGGGGTGCAGGGCAGTCGACCGGGGTCGGGGTAGCCAGGTGGAAAGCATGGCCAGACGTAGAAAAATGCTTTTAGAAATTCTCAATAGTAGTTGATTTATCAGTGGTGACAATGCTTCCTAGCATCAGTTCAGTGGGCAGCTGGGAGGAGGTGCTCTTATTCTCCTTGGACTTTACAGTGCCCCAGAACGTTTTTGAGTTTGTGCTACAGGATGCAAATTACTGTTTGAAAAGACTAGCCTTAGCTTTCCTAACTGCCTGTGTATATTGGTTCCTAACTTCCCTGAAATAGAAGCATGTTCAGTTGGGTGGCAAAGGTGGTATTTTACCATTACGAAACCATATATTTAGTCTCTGCTCATGTGTAAATGGGAGACTGTCATATCTGACTGAAAGGCCCATGTATAGCCAGTGATAAGCAGTCTGTCACGAAGAGTCAACAGTTACATACAGCACAATATAAAAGACAATAGAAGGGCGCTAGTCAGGCAGTGACTGGAGGAGAATAAGAAAAGGCACTTAAGAGGAACAGCAGGCACTCTGAAGATGCTGTCCCACTCTAGAATTCCCAAGTGTGGCACTTAGCTAGTAAATCCATCTGTATACAACGCACAGTGGTGACAGCGCGGGGACGTCAGTATGGGCCAACAACAAATATTATGCATGGCCGTCCTAAAGTATGCTGGATCAGAAACTTTTCAGGAAATGCTTTGGGCTGAGTACATCATTTAAATCCGGATATATTTGCAACATAAATTAAGCCCCTAAATTGTATAACTGCCAGTGTTTGAAAACTTTAATACAGGCCTATATGTTCATCCCGGAACGAGAAAGTATGCAAATTGTCTAAACTCAACTCATAAAGTCAAAGAAACCCCTCAAGTATCTGAGCTTCACAAGATGTACACAGTAAATGTAACTTTACAAATCCACACTGCCACTTTAAATAAAATCCCATGTTCACCTACCTGAGGCCACAATGATCCCCGGGGCAGAGTCCTTGCTCTCGATATTCCCCGACGTGTAGGGGTTGGCCGACACATGTAGGTGGAGGTGTAGGGAACAGTATGGCTGGGGAGGAAGGACAAACAGAACAGTTAGCCTGACTCTTTAACAAAGGAAGGGGAAGATCTGTCACCAGAATAGACTTAACTGTATGTCAACACAAACACCCATTAGAGAAGGCCCTCAAGCAAATGGCCATCGAGGTAGGATTTATTGACACACACATGAATCCACGCACACACACACACACACACACACACACAGAAACACACGCACGCATTTGCACATCCACCCCCCCCCTCATCATAAATCCTCACACAAACACTACTCCCCATTGGCTCCTTCGACCATTAGTTTTGATTGGAATAACCTTTAGCTACACAATTCTCATTAGGACACTGCAAATGCCAGTAGTGCGAGCGTATGTGTTGTGTGTGTGTGTGTTGTGTTTAGAGGTTTATTAAAAGGCTGACATTTTCTGACAAACGACTGCATAATACTGGGTGAAGGCGAGGTGCGCTATTGAATCACTAATTACTTTATCAAAGGGTAATTATTTTGGGGTGTATTAAGGAAGCTAAAAAGTGGCTATGCTCTACCCCTTGGCTGACTGGGAACTGTATCTATAATACACACGGTAATAAAGCTGACAATTAAAGCAAATCTGTGTTACTTTGAGCCTTTTAGACGGCCAGCACACTTAACTATGAGAAATACCCTGAATAGAGTTGATATCCACAAACAATACAGCACACGTCTCAACTTTGGAACTACTTGAAAGTAGCTATTTGCTAGCATGAACAATCAACACCCAAGTTTGTGGAGAAACAAAGAAAAGAAAGGCATAGTTTGTCTCTCTCTTTCTGACACATCTCCAGCTCTAAACGTGAGATCAGTTTATTGGACTGGATCAAAATCAAAATGGCTGACCTTTCAGCTCCGCTAGCTTCCTACGCTGCACAACCTCCGGAGCGCTCAGCTTTGACGAGCAGTGCTCTTTCAGAGCTCCATCCCCCTTCGCTCACCACCTCAGCACCGCGGCAACGGCCCGGCTCAGTCAACTTCTGACAAGGCCCCATTGACAAGTCCAACAGTGTTATGACGTGTGTGTGTGTGTGTGTGTGTGTGTGTGTGTGTGTGTGTGTGTGTGTGTGTGTGTGTGTGTGTGTGTGTGTGTGTGTGTGTGTGTGTGTGTGTGTGTGTGTGTGTGTGTGTGTGTGTGTGTGTATACATGTGTGTTTGGTACGTGCGTGCATCTGTTTGTGTGGTGTGTGTGTGTGTGTCCTCACTAGTTCACAGCGGATGCTGTTGCCCCTCAGGTCAGCAGTGGGAGCCTGCAGGAGCCTCCAGTCTCTCCCTCTGTTGTAGGTGATGTAGGTCTTCACCACGCTGTCCGTCATCTTGTTGGCGAGGAACATCCCTTTTATACCTGCCACCTAGGAGATAGAGATCAGGGAAAACATGATGCAATACTCCTAAAAGAAGTAAAGATGTAATACTTCTATTAGATCCTGCTATCAGCCCCAAATTGAACGCTGGTCTAATAATGTGTGGTTACTTCAAGGAAGGTTCTAGACCTATTTCTAGGGAAATGGTCAGACACATTGTTCTCAACTAAAAGTGATCTTATGTATTAAAAAAATGTATTTTATTAACGTAAGAAGTGCAAAATGTAAGTTTGTTATGAACAAAGTACGAGACCAGGCTGTCTCATCAAGATAATGGATGAGAGATAAAAATACCTGACTAATATTACGCATTTTCATAGAGTCTAGACGATAAATCCCGTCTTACTTAATACAAACATATATTATATGGTGTTTAGCGAGATGTTATCACGTTTTTATGGTTATAGGATGTGTGTGTGTATCGCCAGAGGGGATCTACTGTAATAAGCATCATAATATATTGTGCTCTGCTTAATGCAAGAGTTATGATTGTGATACAGATGTAGGATCTTAATTAGACCTATATTGTTAAGGCAAAATATTCCTGCAGCCACAGGATTTTAACGTTTAGTCCATAATGTTGCTTGATCGGTGGTTAGGCTATTAGCTGGCAAAAAGTGGGCTACATAACCGTGTGTTAGTGCGGGATTTCAGTTAATTTATGCAAATCACAAAGCTCATCTGCATTTTCTGCAGTGCAGGAAAATTCTCAGCAACAAAAGAGAGAACAAATTAAGATCTGACATCTGTATCACAATCATATCTTCTGCATTAAGCAGAGCACAATATATTATGATGCATATTACAGTAGATCCCCTCTGGCGATACACACACACATCCTATAACCGTAAAAGTGTGATAACATCTCGCTAAAAGCCATTTATTACAAAATAAGTAAGAAGCGATTTATCGTCTAGACTAGACTCTCTGTCTGTAGTAAGATATGTGTGTCCTAAGTTAATCTGACTTGGGGGCTTGGGAAATAACTCTGAATATGAAATTGAGTTGAAGTCCTCACATGCATCTGCCAAGCATTCCCTTCTCGTCAATAATTGACAGATACTTCAGTCTCGCCTGGAGCTCAGATTTTAGCATATGCTGTGTTTCGGGTCCCCGACCCCAATCAAGGGACTGGATTTGATTCTATCGCCGATCTCAAGGCCAAATGAGGGGCTTAGACGCGGCTGGTATATCATCAACAGCTTAATTATTTAATTTTCGATGGAGCTGATATTTTCTTCCCTGGCAATCTGGTGTACAGCGGGCCCCACGTTTGAATCAGGTATGTTAGCTAATGTCTGCAGTTATTCATCAAAGAAAAGAATGTGCGCGTCAGCAGTTTGAAACTGCTTCTGTGTTCATTCCAAAGCGCCTTTGAAAATGGAACAGCAACTCGGTTTACTTCCAAAAGTGACAGGAGATTACTTGATTCTCTACACCTCCTGGTTCTTAAACTCTCCCACATTGATCGCTAGTCAATATAATCTAATATTACTGGAGTAGGTAATATAGAGAAAGAATAGGTCTATTTGGGAAGATTGCATTTAAACGAGGCTATGTTTGATGGTTATTATCAGTGATATATTCATTCCATCTGTCAACTGTGTGATTGGAAATCATTCAATACATCAAAGTGCTTGGGGGTCGAACACCTTGAAACTGTATAGTTTGTACTTCTGCCAACTCTGGCTGCATTCGATATCATGGCCCCACAGGGACGCCACACTTCAAAGCCTACTATAGGCCTGGGCCTAGTTACTATACCACTAGAGTATATGGTATAGGTGTTCCAGAGCCTAGCTCCAGAGGCAACAATTCATTTCCGGTCTCAGGAAAGATGAAGGCAATTGGTATCTCAAGGTTACACTCTAGCGCAAACCACCTCTGTTTCTAACATTACATGCCACCCTTGTGCATTGGGAACCTGTATGTGTATTAACCATTTCTCCAGTGTATTTACAGATCAATCATGGCATTAAGCATTTTCGTTCACCACACTACTGCCTTGTTTACAGTATATTCACTGTATACATACATACATACATACATACATACATACATACATACATACATACATACATACATACATACATACATACATACATACATACATACATACATACATACATACATACATACAGTGGGGCAAAAAAGTTCTTAGTCAGCCACCAATTGTGCAAGTTCTCCCACTTAAAGAAATGAGAGAGGCCTGTAATGTTCATCATAGGTACACTTCAACTATGACAGATGACAAAATGAGGAAAATAAATCCAGAAAATCACATTGTAGGATTTTGAATGAATTTATTTGCAAATTATGGTGGAAAATAAGTATTTGGTCAATAACAAAAGTTTATCTCAATACTTTGTTATATACCCTTTGTTGGCAATGACAGAGGTCAAACGTCTTCACAAGATTTTCACACACTGTTGCTTGTATTTTGGCCCATTCCTCCATGCAGATCTCCTCTAGAGCAGTGATGTTTTGGGGCTGTTGCTGGGCAACATGGACTTTCAACTCCCTCCAAAGATTTTCTATGGGGTTGAGATCTGGAGACTGGCTAGGCCACTTCAGGACCTTGAAATGCTTCTGACGAAGCAACATAACAAGATTCAACAACTGAGACATAAACTGAACAAGTTCCACAGACATGTGACTAACAGAAATTTAATAAAGTGTCCCTGAACAAAGGGGGAGTCAAAATCAAAAGTAACAGTCTGGTGTAAAGCACAGCGTTGAGATTGCCTGCAATGACAACAAGCTCAGTCCAATGATGCTGTGACACACCACCCCAGACCATGACGGACCCTCCACCTCCAAATCGATCCCACTCCAGAGTACAGGCCTCGGTGTAACGCTCATCCCTTCGACGATAAACGCAAATCCGACCATCACCCCTCGTGAGACAAAACCGCGACTCATCAGTGAAGAGCACTTTTTGCCAGTCCTGACTGGTCCAGCGATGGTGGGGTTGTGCCCATAGGCGACGTTGTTGCCGGTGATGTCTGCTGAGGACCTGCCTTTACAACAAGCCTACAAGCCCTCAGTCCAGCCTCTATCAGCCTATTGCGGACAGTTTGAGCACTGATGGAGGGATTGTGCGTTCCTGGTGTAACTCGGGCAGTTGTTGTTGCCATCCTGTACCTGTCCTGCAGGTGTGATGTATGGATGTATCGATCCTGTGCAGGTGTTGTTACACGTGGTCTGCCACTGTGAGGATGATCATCTGTCCGTCCTGTCTCCCTGTAGCGCTGTCTTAGGCGTCTCACAGTACGGACATTGCAATTTGTTGCCCTGGCCATAGCTGCAGTCCTCATGCCTCCTTGCAGCATGCCTAAGGCACGTTCATGCAGATGAGCAGGGACCCTGGATATCTTTCTTTTGGTGTTTTTCAGAATCAGTAGAAAGGCCTCTTTTCAGAACTGTGACCTTAATTGCCTACCGTCTGTAAGCTGTTAGTGTCTTAACGACCGTTCCACAGGTGCATGTTCATTAATTGTTTATGGTTCATGGGAAACAGTGTTTAAACACTTTACAATGATGATCTGTGAATTTATTTGGATTTTTACAAATTATCTTTGAAAGACAGGGTCCTGAAAAAGGGAAGTTTCTTTTTTTGCTGAGTTATATATATATATATATATATATATTTATATTATTCACAGTATTTTGTATTTTATTGAGACAGAGATAGGTAGAGATGAGCAGAGAGACAGAAGGATTCAGAGAAGCCGTGGAGCCAGGCAGCAGTGTTACCCACTAGACCAGCCTCAGGCACACATACAGGTACATCTACCTTATCTCCAGTATATTTACTTTGTACATGTACAGGAGGTCTATCATGACGTTGTATATTTACCTCATACAGGTCTATCATGACTTGTATACAGTATTTACCTCATACAGGTCTATCATGACGTTGTATATTTAGTTCATACAGGTATATCATGACGTTGTATATTTACCTCATACAGGTCTACCATGATGTTGTATATTTACCTAATACAGGTCTACCGTAATGTTTTGTATTTACCTCATACAGGTCTACCATGTCGTTGTATATTTACCTCGTACAGGTCTACCATGATGTTTTATATTTACCTCATACAGGTCTACCATGACGTTGTATATTTACCTAATACAGGTCTACCGTAATGTTTTGTATTTACCTCATACAGGTCTATCATGACATTGCCCTCGTGCCCCATGCTGCTGACTACGTTCTCCAGGGCCAGGGTGTAGAAGACCCCTCCAGTCTCTGACACGTACAGGTTGTAGGTGTCGTTCTGGTTCCACTCCTGCACCGCCGCAACCACCCGGTTCTCATCCGTACTGATCACATGCAGATCCTAGCAGAGAAAGAATGTCAGCGGGTTACATTTGACATGAAGTTGCATATCTACTTTATCATGTAATTGGAACAAATACATACATTTGTGAGCTGTAATTAATTACACACTAATATACACTGAGTATACAAAACATCAGGACATTTCCATGACATAGACTGACCAGGTGAAAACTATGATCCCTTATTGAGGTCACTTGTTAAATCCACTTCAATCAGTGTAGAGGAAGGGGAGGAGACATGTTACAAAATGATCTTTAAGCTTTGAGACAAGTATTGTGTATTCTTGCCATTCAGAGTGTGAATGAGCAAAACAGAAGATTTGTGCCTTTGAATGGGGTATGGTAGTAGGTGCCAGCCGCACCGGTTTGTGTCAAGAACTCCAACGCTGCTGAGTTTTTCACGATCGACAGTTTCCTGTGTGTATCACGAATGGTCCACCATCCAAAGGATATCCAGCCAACTTGACACAACTGTGGGAATCATTGGAGTCAACATGGGCCGGTATCCCTGTGGAACGCTTTTGACACGCTGTAGAGTCCATGCCCCGACGAATTGAGGCTGTTCTGAGGGCAACTCAATGTTTGGTGCACTAAGTTATTTGAACATTTTAATGAACATTTAAATTAATCATTTTTACAGCGATTTTGTTTGATTACAATTCAATCATTAGTTGGTAGCTAACCATTTCAAATAGATTGCATTGGTGAAACAATCAGATTTAATTAATGACATGAAGGCCAACTGTAATTTCACTTACACAATATAATAATTACACAATAGTAATTACAGTGAAATTACACTGGAATGAACAACCTGATGAAGAGAGTATCAAGCAACACAAACTCAAACTCACACCTCCAATTTCAAAATCCCCATGTAATTATCAAATTAACAGAGGTGATGCAGTATGTAACTCTCAAAATGTATAGCTTCCCCCTCCTTTTCACCAGTAAGGTAACAGAAAATCAATCTACTGCTTCAGAAGTATAGTACAATGGAAGTGATCTGATTAAATAAAATGTTGATTTGGTACTATCTCTAACTACTGTAGTTCCCCAATGGAGATGATAGTTTATTTAGAATGCATTCTAACTCATCCAGCACATAATCACAATTACAATCGAATCTAACATCTCCCTTGATCAACCTTAAAAATTGACATTCCATGTACCCACAATCAACGCCTGTTAATAATAATAATATGTCAACTTGTGTATTACAGTGGCCTTTCGAGAACCTCCGTCTACCCAATTTACTCATCCCACCCCCGCTGGGTTTAATCATAAGACTAAATCAGTATCCGACCTCATTCTCACCAACGTAACTCCAGCGAGGAGGATATTACACTTATTAACTTCAATTGCGTGCTTGTCGGCCCGCACTAACACAGAGGGACACAAGCTGTTCTCACTAGTGAATTTCATCTACCTCTGACTGCGCCTGCACACCTCAGTCTGTAGAGAGAGAGAGAGAGAGAGAGAGTGAGTGAGAGAGTGTGTGTGTGAGAGAGAGAGAAAGAGGCTAGGATGGCCCATGGCTTGATTGAATAAAACATGTTTAATTGTCAATGGAGAGGTGGGAAGGCCACAAAGGGGACCACAAGCATATAGCTGCATTGAATAACAATGCCAGAAACAACGGCAGTTGGTTTTGGCCTCAGTTCACTCATAAATAACAAAGAGATGCTAGATAGAAAGCTACCTGTGATGTTTCCAGTATTGGTCTCATGATGGCTTAGGTTTGAATTCCCATAGAGATTATTCTTTTGATGCATTTAAGGTAGGTTGAAACAAAGATATATATCCACTGGACCGGAGTCTGGTCGAGTAGGTAACACTATCCCTTCCGGAACCAAAAACTTCCTCCTGCAGCAGGGATCACTGATTGTTTCCGGCATGAGCCCTAGACACTTCTGTTCTCTCTACTCTGTCTTCCTGCTTCTGTTCTCTCTACTCTGTCTTCCTGCTTCTGTTCTCTCTACTCTGTCTTCCTGCTTCTGTTCTCTCTACTCAGTCTTCCTGCTTCTGTTCTCCCTACTCAGTCTTCCTGCTTCTGTCTACTCAGTCTTCCTGCTTCTGTTCTCCCTACTCAGTCTTCCTGCTTCTGTTCTCCCTACTCAGTCTTCCTGCTTCTGTTCCCTCTACTCAGTCTTCCTGCTTCTGTTCCCTCTACTCAGTCTTCCTGCTTCTGTCTACTCAGTCTTCCTGCTTCTGTTCTCCCTACTCAGTCTTCCTGCTTCTGTCTACTCAGTCTTCCTGCTTCTGTTCTCCCTACTCAGTCTTCCTGCTTCTGTTCTCCCTACTCGGTCTTCCTGCTTCTGTTCTCCCTACTCAGTCTTCCTGCTTCTGTCTACTCAGTCTTCCTGCTTCTGTTCTCCCTACTCAGTCTTCCTGCTTCTGTTCTCCCTACTCGGTCTTCCTGCTTCTGTTCCCTCTACTCAGTCTTCCTGCTTCTGTTCCCTCTACTCAGTCTTCCTGCTTCTGTTCTCCCTACTCGGTCTTCCTGCTTCTGTTCTCCCTACTCAGTCTTCCTGCTTCTGTTCTCCCTACTCAGTCTTCCTGCTTCTGTTCTCCCTACTCAGTCTTCCTGCTTCTGTTCCCTCTACTCAGTCTTCCTGCTTCTGTTCCCTCTACTCAGTCTTCCTGCTTCTGTTCCCTCTACTCAGTCTTCCTGCTTCTGTTCTCCCTACTCAGTCTTCCTGCTTCTGTTCCCTCTACTCAGTCTTCCTGCTTCTGTTCCCTCTACTCAGTCTTCCTGCTTCTGTTCTCCCTACTCAGTCTTCCTGCTTCTGTTCTCCCTACTCGGTCTTCCTGCTTCTGTTCTCCCTACTCAGTCTTCCTGCTTCTGTTCTCCCTACTCAGTCTTCCTGCTTCTGTTCTCCCTACTCGGTCTTCCTGCTTCTGTTCTCCCTACTCGGTCTTCCTGCTTCTGTTCTCCCTACTCAGTCTCCCTGCTTCTGTTCTCCCTACTCGGTCTTCCTGCTTCTGTTCTCCCTACTCAGTCTTCCTGCTTCTGTCTACTCAGTCTTCCTGCTTCTGTCTACTCAGTCTTCCTGCTTCTGTTCTCCCTACTCAGTCTTCCTGCTTCTGTCTACTCAGTCTTCCTGCTTCTGTCTACTCAGTCTTCCTGCTTCTGTTCTCCCTACTCAGTCTTCCTGCTTCTGTCTACTCAGTCTTCCTGCTTCTGTTCCCTCTACTCAGTCTTCCTGCTTCTGTTCCCTCTACTCAGTCTTCCTGCTTCTGTCTACTCAGTCTTCCTGCTTCTGTTCCCTCTACTCAGTCTCCCTGCTTCTGTTCCCTCTACTCAGTCTCCCTGCTTCTGTTCCCTCTACTCAGTCTTCCTGCTTCTGTCTACTCAGTCTTCCTGCTTCTGTCTACTCAGTCTCCCTGCTTCTGTTCTCCCTACTCAGTCTTCCTGCTTCTGTCTACTCAGTCTTCCTGCTTCTGTCTACTCAGTCTTCCTGCTTCTGTTCCCTCTACTCAGTCTTCCTGCTTCTGTTCCCTCTACTCAGTCTTCCTGCTTCTGTCTACTCAGTCTTCCTGCTTCTGTCTACTCAGTCTCCCTGCTTCTGTTCTCCCTACTCAGTCTTCCTGCTTCTGTTCTCCCTACTCAGTCTTCCTGCTTCTGTCTACTCAGTCTTCCTGCTTCTGTCTACTCAGTCTTCCTGCTTCTGTTCTCCCTACTCGGTCTTCCTGCTTCTGTCTACTCAGTCTTCCTGCTTCTGTTCTCCCTACTCAGTCTTCCTGCTTCTGTTCCCTCTACTCACTCTCCCTGCTTCTGTTCCCTCTACTCAGTCTTCCTGCTTCTGTTCTCCCTACTCTGTCTCCCTGCTTCTGCTTCTATCCTGGCATGTTGATCAATCATTGTATGACCATGTGTGTCTGTGAGTTATACCTTAGGCAAGGTGTACTTGGGTAGCTTCATGGGTGTGAAGACTTCCCGCTTGGCTGACACATAGTAGATTGGACGCCCACCAGTTGACACCTGCAGGTCATGAAACCATTGAATGAAAAAACACATTCAAGATATATATGACCCATCAAACATGCTACACACTAAAGCCCTGATTAATATAATCTGTTATAATACATTTCCAATAAAAGTATAGGATGTTCTCTCTCACACACATACCGTTGTTCGTTCACATTCAAGCAGTATAACACATCAATCCCAATGGCATATTCACACAATATACATACTGATATGATCTCAACATTTCTGATAATCCTACTACATGTTCTCTTACACACACAGCTCTGTTCTGGTTCACGTCAGATATGTACAATTACCTACCTGGACAAACACATACTCGTCTTGCACCACAAGGGAATTGGGGTCAATGTAGCCAGGGAACGGCTTGCCCTTATTGGCCTCGGTGCAGTTCTGCAGCTTGCAGGTGACGTACAGCGCCTCTGCACACATGGAGAGAAAGAAACGCAGCCATTGAACCAATGATCATATTAGCCAATGGGTGACAGGCAGCCTTCACAGCGAGCTAGCCTTCCATCATGTGGTCTCACATTAATTGTGTCAATAAAGTGGTGAGAGAAAAGCGAGTGGAAAGTGGAGGGTGGACCAGGGAGGCCAATTGCTTTCTTTCCCCTCTATTGCGGTGTGAGGTGGGGAGCGAGGTGTGGGACTGGCTGTCCCTGTGTGTTAGGCTTCAGCTAACTATGTTGTCTGGTTTACACAGTGAGCCGCGTGATCAATGGTGATGGCCATACTGGGGCAAAGCTTGTGCTGTCACAAGGGTGTCTGTATCTGTGGCGGCTGCTAACTGGGGGTGATTCTGCCACCCCGGTCAAAAGGGTGGTTGTTTGCTTTCTGTCAGGGATTAGAAGGGAGCTTCTATTTTTGTCTATTGAGTTAGTTGAGGGCTGGGAAGAATACCCCTTAAGTTTTGAGAGATGTATCCCCAGAACATTGGCGTAGATTAACTATGAGTTGTATATGTCATGTGTTGCCTCCATATCTGTCTCAACCTTTTGACGTTAGGATATATGGTAAATATAATATGTTCATGACAGAGTAGAAAAACAAATTGTGAATTGGTATTGTATCGTGCGTATTGCGTCACTGTATCAGGTAGATCCATTCAAGTGAATTCTGTCCGTGCCAAAACACCGGACAGGTGGCCATTGTGTTTCCATCCATTCCATTGACATTCAGAATGTTCAGTATCGGGATCACTCTGGTTTTAAAGGCATTCTAATATATGCATTACTTTTCTCAATCGTCATTGTGCGTCTCCCGCGCCTTCAATCGTGTGGCCCGTAGCCCTATATACCCTCTCAATCCCTTTCCACTTTAGTTCAAGGCTCATAGTACAGTAGAGACACCGGAAAATTGAGGAACAGAGCAGGAATTCTGAAAATTGAATTACTCACGTCCTTCAGAGATGATGGTTTCCAGGTGAATTAAGCCCGGTTCTTTGTCTAAACCCGTTTTCGACCTGCGAGGGAGAAGACAAATTTCTTTCATGTACATCACTATTCTTTAGCAAGGAAGGACAGAAGGACTTCACTGATGCTACCGAGCTTATATACTTACCTTCTCATCCCTGAGATTGCTTGTCAGATAAATTCAGAACACTGAGGGGAAATGACAACCAGAATAACGATTGCCAGAAACTTCAAGGGCCCCAGGCTATAACCTTGAGGAACACCTCAAAAGGTTGTTCATTGAGGTAAAAAGGAAAACTACCTCAGGTGTTGGGTGTGATGTTTCCGTGTTCAAGGCCAAACCATACCAAACTGCCCTTACTTTCCTGACAGATTGATGGAGAACACATCCTAACATTAGCAAGAGGGAAGGTAATTGATTTTCTTGCTCAGAACGCCCGCAGACACAGTGCAGCTGCACAAAAAAAAATCATTACATATCTTCATAGAGCAAATGAGACAGTACACAAAGGGAGATGAGATCACGCACAGAGCCCACCCCCCGGTCTTAATTATGGCACTTTTTGGCAGTATTGGTGATTTCCTAGATAAAACGCATAATCTCTGGAGACTGACCTATTTACCTTTCTCCCTCATTCTCTCTTCAGTTTAAAAACTAAGGGTGAACAACCATTATTTAAGCTCACTCACCTATTTCAATTCTCATAGACTGTACTAGTGGTGAGTTTGAATCTACAGCATCTACAATGTGGGAAGATGTAAGGGGCACTAATAATGATTTGACATGTGACTAGCTGTGATGTTGTCTTTCCTTGAGACAAGTGGTTTAAACAGGTACAAATGATTAGAAGGATTGTCATGAGATGGAGCTCTTGCCTCACATAAAAAAATCCAGAGAAGATGTGATCTATAGATGTGATCCAGATTCTAGATGAAAATCTGCTCACGGCAGGTTGACGTTTTTTGGGACGAGTCCTGTCCTCGAGTCAGAACTGAGCAATTTCTGCTTGATTTTGACTTCTGCTGCTGCAAAGTCAGAATTGGCTATATTGTAAAAATGTATTAGCTCTTTGGTCTAATTTAATGTTAGGGTTAGGCTTCAGGGTTAGCAGTGTGATTAAGATTAGGGTTAGGTTTAAAATCAGATTTTATGAATTTGTGGCTGTGCTCGCGACCACTCTGCAAAGCTGCCTCCAGAACAAGATCCTGCTCACGACTGTGCCTTTTCTTTTCAACTACAATGGTCAGATTCAGAAAGGAAGTTTCCCAAAAACCTTATCAACAGGGTGCACACAGTCCTAAAAATAAACCGCATTCACTCAAGGAGTGCAGAAGCAAACCCTCTAGGCATCCTCTTCCCAGAACTGCCTAGCTTGTTACCACTGACAGTTTCTCACAAATTTACTCAACAAAAGCTTCTTTTTTTATAACGATTTAAGCCAGTTGTGTTAAAAATGACTGGATTTGACAGTTCGTGTCTGGCAGACGTGGGACCAGCTACGAAGTAGAACAGACGGAGAACAGAGGAGGAGAACAAGAAACGAAACAGTAGAAGGAAGATCAAATCCCGGCAGAATATAGATAGAAGACGAGAGCATTCTCATGGGGTGGATTTGACTGACACTGTCAAGTAAGGTCATGCTTTCGAAAGACCTTGGGCTTTATGGTTCAAACAGAAGATTCAAAGCAAACTGCAATGCTCTCATTATCAAGTATTATCAAGGACTGCTGCATCCCATGACGGAGAAGCTCATAAAAAAGGATAATAAATAAATATTTGCAGCATTAATTGTACAAGGTATTTCATGCATATCCAAATCCATTTAACTCCCTCAAACTAACATTCCAGACGTAACTCCAAAACCTTGGATATGACCTTGCTTTCGGAATAACATTGAACAGGACCCCTCCTGAGCTCCAACAGGTTCTGGCTGAAACCACAAAACCCATCCAAAATTCCACTCATGTGTTGTCTACTCGGTCTGTTCACATTCCCGTGTCCACTAGCCACGCTCGACCAAACGAAGACCACATCGTTAGCTGCATTCCAAATCCTGAACCATTCAGCACAGTGAGTTCACAAACAAGCCCTAATGCATTCTTTAGAAGTCTGAAACTCTTTGGAGCGCCATCACCTTGCTATCTCATGTTGAGAAAGCACAGGCGCAGACACGTCAATAATGTAACGCAAAGAAGAGGATTCACTCTGGCATATCTGCTTCCAAAGACCAAATAAGGATTTCAATGTATAGTTAGTCTTGACATTAGGGAAGACAGGAAGAAGGTTATAGGTTGCTGTGCTTACCAGTAGAATCGATTGGGGGCCACCCTCTCATGGACAAGTTGCCACCTCCTTCCAAACTCCACCGAGCTGTACAGCTGTGGGGAGAAAGCCGGTGGGACTTACATACTGTATTCAGACAGACAAGACAGATTAAATGAATACTGTAAAATAATCATTCAACGCAAACCCTAAGTCCAGATATAGTTACTTTAATTCAAATAGTTTAGCATTTTCCCATTACACTCAATGTGATACAATATGAGCACAACTCGTTATACAATTAGTCCTGCTCACTTCACAAATGATGCAATCACGCAATTACTTCCGTAGGAAAAATTGCTCTCAAGTTCATTTACATTCTTGAGATGCTATGTTACCTACTTGGCACAAGAGAGCAACAAAAATGTGCCTCAGAACAGGGCTGAAGCTGAGGACACGATCTGTCAATTCTCCACACATTCTTTTCATGTGAAAACCTCACACACATTCCCAGGTTAAATATGAAGCTGTAAAAGGGATTGTGTATGGTGAGGGTGTCATTGTACTGGATATATGGCTGCATACTCCTAACAAGGCTAGAGATCAGCGGGGGGGGGGCGATGTGTGTGTTTGTGTGTGTGTGGCGGGGGCCTAGCAGGGGAGCCGCAGCGCAGCCGGTGATCTCAATGTGAGCATTGTTTCGCAAGTCAGCACTACGGTAGGTTACAGAGATGGTTCGTACACACACACACACACACGCACACACACATAGGCATCGCAATCTCTATTGGTAGATGGTTTGAGCCAAGGGGGGATTCTTTCAAGAAACAGGAAATCTTATTTGGGGAAGGAAGCATGGCACAATTGAATATCCTGAATAAGCATGGAATAAATGCCTTTTGGTTGCTTCTTTTTTCACTCTATAATTTGGAGTCAGTATGTTTTCTGGTTACTGTGAACTATGAACTATCCATGAATAATGTCAATATTGGGCTTTGTTTTGTTTGTTGTTTTTTGAGCTTAATCTGTTTACTGCTGTCCAGCCAATGAGACGCAAACCTTGTGAGAATGGTAAAGTTGTGAAAGTTTGTATGTGTTTTTTTAATTATTTTTTTTACAAAAACACCTGCGACAGCTAAGCCAAACGATGTATTGGTTTACTGATTATAGCAGAGAAGTCAACGAGGCATGAGACTTTTATTTAATTGTTTTAGTTTGTGGACTTTTTCCATTTTAAACGTGAGCGATCAAGCATAACATGTAAACAGTCATTTATTAACGGCCGACTGAATGGTGATACTGTTTGTTAATATTTGTTTATTTTTTTAAATTGTAGTTTTTTACTCTTTCCTGAAGGGTGAAGTCAAGGCCTCAGTTAACAGACCTCAATATCAGCACATTTTCATTCAAATAATCCCCTTGACAATTCTCGTTATTCAATTGATAATCACGTTTACTTAAACTGATCCGAACCACCATTAAAGCCAAGCTGAATTGCAGGCATTTGAACTGTTGTGAAATGATGTTCCATTATGTAAGGTCTTTAACAAGGTCTTTACACAATGGTCTTCAAAGAACACCAGTGAAGGCCAACCACTAGGGTCTTCAGTCCACAACACATACTACTACCATCCGTAACATCATTAAACATTTCATAACCATGTCATAACATTAGATCAGGTCAGGTTGAACACGTTACTATGTATCTACAGTACTGTACTGCATGTACTATACAGTCGGTTGCTTCCATACCATTTGTGCCTTACACAATATCTGCCTATGAGGCATATGCTATTCTGGCCACAGAACATGGCCAATATATTTCTATGTCAATTAATGGCAGTGGAAAATGTGAAAAATGCTATTTGAGCTGAGCTATGACTTTCATAAGCAACAGAGTTGAATTAAACAGATGCAAGAAGAAGGGGTAGAGAGGCAGGAAATCACTGACTAATTAGCTAACCCCCACACTGGGGTTTTGTCTCAAATTGCACCCTATTCCCGAGTTAGTGCACTAATTTTAACCAGGCCCCATATGGATCTGGTCAAAAGTAGTGCCTCATATAGGGAATAGGGTGCCATTTTGAGACACATACAGTATTAGCACTTAGACAGGCAAGTTGGAGAGGAGGGAGAGTGAGAGAGATTTGTACACTGAAATAAGTACTGGCTAGAGAGCCAGATCTCCAATCTAGGAAATGCCAAGGAGGAAGGAGGAATAGCTCCAAAGGACCATAGAGAGTAAATAAAGAGAATGGGAAAGACGGGAGCAGGAGATGGCGGGAGGGAGGGAGACGAGGGGAGAGTGAAAGATTGAGATTTAGAGAGAGAGAGAGAGAGAGAGAGAGAGAGAGAGAGAGAGAGAGAGGGAGAGAGAGAGAGAAGAAAGAAGTGAGGGTCTATAGAGTGTAGCATATATATATATACACATGGCCAGGTGCATCCTATAACAACAGCTGAAAACCTCCCGAAGTACAATAAGTATCTCCTCTGGAAAAAGGAGTATTATTATTTATCAGATGTGAAGCATTAGGCCCAAATGGCTCTGGCTGCAAGCTAGGCATTTATTAATGGTGATGGTCAAAATGGCTATATATCGCAGGTCTGGAATATATCTAGTTACCTCCTCTCTTGTCTCAGTAATTCACAGACAATTACCATCACAAGACGGTGTCTCATGTATTAGATGATTATTTATTCATTAACCATTCCATAACCATTTATTCGATACAAATATGCACTGCATTCCCTTAAGACTCCAATATCAATTAATTATAAGCACAATGTTTACATGTTTGTCTGATTCATCGAGCTTAAATGGGGAGATCAAATCACTGAGTCATGGCGAAAAGGAATTAGTCAAGCCCTCGGTCTAAGGGTATATAGTACACGTTTGGCCTTTGTTAAAGTGCATATGACTGTTTATCGGGGTTCACCTCTTGTTGGTTTTTCATTCTCCTAAAGTTATTGGAAGGAATGCCGGGCCTACATTTAACGGACGAGGAGCTTCAAAGGAAGTCTACCTCATATTCACCATCTCCAGCACCACCCCAACATTAACATATGTGAAAATGGCCCGTTTCTATGTTTTGTAGTAAAAACAATGGAGAAAGATGAGTCTTTCCAAGGACATCATCAACCAATTAGTAGAGAATTAGTAGGCAATTAGTTGGCAATACCTACGCACAATTGGTCAAAATCAAACGATGCACAATGATGATATCATTGGAAACACGTATCTTCCTCTATCTCTTTTTACTACCAAACATGGAAATAAACAACTGTCACATATGTCTATGTTGGGGTGGTGCTGGAAGTGATGTTCATGAAGTTGAAAAATTGTGAAGTTTCCTTTTAAGGGACATAGGTATTGGTCCTCAAAAGTCCCCACACTGCAAAAGAAAGTCCTCATGTAGGGCCATCTATAGGACTCTATGAAATATATGAAGTATGTTGAGTATACGGCACTATTCAGGGCATTTGGAAACATTCAGACCTTTCCCCTTTTTCCACATTTTGTTAGGTTACAGCCTTATTCTAAAATGGATCAAATCATTTTTCCCTCAATCAATCTACACACAATACCCCACAATGACAAAGATGAAAAACATCCTGGCAGCATGATGCTGCCACCACCATGCTTCACAGTAGAGGGACTGGGAAACTAGATGAACGGAGCAAAGTACAGAGAGTGACTTGATGAAATCCTGCTCCAGAGCGCTCAGGACCACAGACTGGGGGCGAGGGTTCACCTCCCAACGGGACAACAACCCGAAGCACACAGCTAAGACAACGCAGGAGTGGCTTCGGGAAAGTCTCTGAATGTCCTTGAGTGGCCTAGCCAGAGCCCGGACTTGAACCCAATAAAACATCTCTGGACCTGAAAATAGATATGCAGCAAACTCCCCATCCAACCTGACAGAGTTTGAGAAATTCTACAGAGAAAAATGGGAAAAACTCCCCAAATAAAGGTGTGCCAAGCGTGTAGTGTCATACCCAAGAAGATTCAAGGCTGTAATCGCTGCCAAAGGAGCTTCAACAAAGTACTGAGTAAAGGGTCTGAATACTAATTGTCATATCAGTTTTGGTTTTTAATACATTTGCAAATTTTTCTAAAAACCTGTTTTTTCTTTGTCATTATGGGGTATTGTGTGTAGATTGATGAGGAAAAATAACTATTGAATCCATTTTAGAATAAGGCTGTAACGTAACAAAATGTGGAAAAAGTGGAGCCTGAATACATTCTGAATGCACTGTATATGGAGTATGTGGCTCTATATATGGCTTTGGTTTCAGTCACAAGAACTTAATTTATTCAAGTATGAGCAAATTAGTTTGAGTAAGTTATGACTACTTGACTTTGCCACTCAGTTGAACTTAAACATATTACACAGTCTAGTGTCATCATGTCAACAATCATCAACCCATTGTGTGAATGGTTCTCGCTTTCTGGAAAGTTCAGGGCTTCCTTCAGGACAACTTTCAGTTTACATCCACCGACACCAATCGAGTCTCTAACTCGTCTAATCGCTCTTTCTCCCTCCTTCTCCCTCTCTTCTCCCTCTCTTCTCCCTCTCTCCCCCTCCTCCCTCTCTCTTTGTCATATCTGAATATGAGTAATGAGTCAGACAATAGCCTCTCGCCATGGTCACGCCACTCACTCACCGGCAGAAAAAAATTGTCCCCTGATGCTGCCTCACCCCTCACTCTCACCCTCCACCTGACTCATAACAGCTCACCTTGTTTTGATGTCTGACAGAGGCCAAAACCGACAGAAGACAGAAAGCCTCAGATGACAAAAGAGACAGTAGCTAGCTACCAGCTACAGTAGTTAAGTGATCTCTCTCTGTGTGTGTGTGTGTGTGTGTGTGTGTGTGTGTGCGTGTGTGTGTGTGTGTGTGTGTGTGTGTGTGTGTGTGTGTGTGTGTGTGTGTGTGTGTGTGTGTGTGTGTGTGTGTGTGTGTGTGTGTTTTCTAGAAGTCCCTCAATCTAAGACATGCAAATAATGAGGAGGAATAGCTTTAAGGGACCACTGCAAGATAAATGAAGGAAAGGGGAAAGACAGGAGTTGGAGAGAGGGAGTGAGGAAGGAAGGAAGGAAGGGAGGGAGGTAGAGAGGTTGCCTGACGACTCAAACTGAATTCTTCCGCTGCTCGTCTGAGACTGCCATCATTGAAGCTATTTGTCGTGATGTCAAAATGAGGGGTGTTGTACAAAACAAAATCACCAGTGATCGGATCATTTCTAACCAATCAGGTGATCAAAGCCCGTTTTCAAACCCACTGCTTTACCCACGTGTGTTCTGGCTCTGGCCCAACCCATCGATTTCTGGGACCAATCAAAATGGATAGAATTTGTTTGCATTCAAGAAATCGTCTGGGAGGTACTCGGATTCAGACTCATTGCGGAGAATAAACTAACGCTCGTGGGCGTGGCGTAGCATTTAGCTGGAGCAAGGAGTCTGGGTAGTCAGGTAAGTAAAGAGGGGGGTAGGTAAGGAGAGTGAGCGATTGAGATTGAGAGAAAAGGAGGAAGAGAGAGAGAGGGAAAGAATGAGAGACAGAACGAGAGGTACGCACATATATTAAACCTGTATGCTGTATACACTGAGTGTACGAAACACTATGAACACCTGCTCTTTCCATGACATACACTGACCAGGTGAATCCAGTTGAAAGCTATGATCACTCATTGATATCACTTGTTAAATCCACTTCAATCAGTGTAGATGAAGTGGAGGAGACAGGTAACATTCAACTCAACATTAGGAAGATGTTCTTAATGTTTTGTACACTCAGTGTATATGCATGGCCAGGTGAATCTTATAACTACAGCCAAACACCTCCCAAGTTACACTAAGTACCTCCTCAGGAAAGAAAAGAGAAACATTCATTATTTATCAGATGTGAAACATTAGGCGCAAATGGCTCTGGCTGCAAGCAAGGCATTTATTAATGGTAATGGTCATTCTCAAAATTGCTATAAATCGCAGGTCTGGAATATATATTTTACATATTACCATCTCCTGCCTCAGTAGTTCATCAGTAATTACCATCATCAGACAGCGTCTCATATATTAGACGGTTATTTATTCTTAAAACGGCAACACTTCATTCCCTTGGACTAGAATCTTGATGATTCATCGCCACATATGTTATACCTTTGATGCCTTTTTCCGAAAATACTGTAGGGGTTATCAAACCCCTGAGTCATGGTGAAAAGGAATTAGTCAAACCCTCGGTCTAAGGGTATATAATACACGTTTAGCCTTTGTTAAGGTGCATATGACTGTTTATCGGGGTTCACCTCTGTTGGTTTTGCTTTCTCCTAAAGTTATTGGAAGGGATGCCGGACCTACATTAAACGGATGAGGAGCTTAAGGGACTTAGGGATTCGTCCTCTAAAGTCCCCAAACTGCATCGTAAAATCCTCATGTAGGGCCACCTGAGCCACATATACAGTAGGACTCTATATTGAGTATATTGAGTGTATGGCACTATATATGGAATATATGGAGAATATTGAGAATACAGTATGGCACTATATATGGAGTATGGCTCCATATACAGCAATATGTAGTAGATTGAGTATATGACACTATATATGGAGTATGGCTCCATGTACAGCAATATGTAGTAGGTTGAGTATATGACACTATATATGGAGTATGGCTCCATGTACAGCAATATGTAATAGATTGAGTATATGACACAATATATGGAGTATGGCTCCATGTACAGCAATATGTAGTAGATTGAGTATATGACACTATATATGGAGTATGGCTCCATGTACAGCAATATGTAGTAGATTGAGTATATGACACTATATATGGAGTATGGCTCCATGTACAGCAATATGTAGTAGATTGAGTAAATGACACTATATATGGAGTATGGCTCCATGTACAGCAATGTGTAGTAGATTGAGTATATGACACTACATATGGAGTATGGCTCCATGTACAGCAATATGTAGTAGATTGAGTATATGACACGATATATGGCGTATGGTTCCATATACAGCAATATGTAGTAGATTGAGTATATGACACTATATATGGAGTATGGCTCCATGTACAGCAATATGTAGTAGATTGAGTATATGACACTATATATGGAGTATGGCTCCATGTACAGCAATATGTAGTAGATTGAGTATATGACACGATATATGGAGTATGGCTCCATGTACAGCAATATGTAGTAGATTGAGTATATGACACTATATATGGAGTATGGTTCCATGTACAGCAATATGTAGTAGGTTGAGTATATGACACTATATATGGAGTATGGTTCCATGTACAGCAATATGTAGTAGATTGAGTATATGACACTATATATGGAGTATGGTTCCATATACAGCAATATGTAGTAGATTGAGTATATGACACTATATATGGAGTATGGCTCCATGTACAGCAATATGTAGTAGGTTGAGTATATGACACGATATATGGAGTATGGTTCCATATACAGCAATATGTAGTAGGTTGAGTATATGACACTATATATGGAGTATATGGGGTATAGAGTACATGGCTCTTGTCTCAGCCACAGAAACTCAATTTATTAAAATAAAGCACATCGTTGCGTAAGTTATGAACACTTGACTTTGCCACTTGTCTAAACTCCAATATATTAAATAGAATCAACAATCATCAACCCTCATAGTTTAAAACCCACTCACTTTCTTAGTTGAGGGCTATCATAAGTTTAAATCCACTGGCAATCCACAAAATATGCTAATCAAGTCTCTCTCTCTCTCGCCATGGTAACGCGACTCACTCAACTGCAGAGCAACCAGTCCCCAACTGATGCCACCTCATCCCTCACCCCACCGCCTGACTCAGAAGAATTATCATTTAATTACCATAGTGAATTATTGTAATGTTTGTTTATGTGTCAATTAATCCCATAAGGGATGGGGTTGCCAATTGCCAATTTGACACAAAAAAAGAATAAAAGATCATTCATTCATAACAGCTCATCTTGTTTTATGTCTGACAGAGGGCAAATCAGACAAAAGACAGAAAGCCTCTGATGACAAAAAGAGACTATAGCTAGCTACCAGATACAGGAGTTAAGTGATCTCTGAGTGGGTGTGTGCGCGCGTGTGTCAGTCAGTTCTCTCTCCTCCCTCTCCTCTTACCTTCTGGTCATGGCTGTAGGCAAGGATCCAGTCCTCCTGCTCGGGGTGGAAGAGAAGACTGAGGATGTAGAAGCTGAGGCGGTACTTCTGATAGGTGGCTCCCTCATCGGAGCTGATCAGCAGGCTGCTTTCCACCTCCGGGTCAGTCAGAAGCATGATCTGAATGAGAGCAGGACAGAAATAGAATCAGAGCTAGCCATGGAGGGAGCTGGTCCTGGAAGAATGGGAGATATTATAGTTGGCTTGGGAGTGAGGCTTAGTTTGAATCAGTGTTGGATAAAGATTTAAATTGTATATATTTTGGTAATCCATGCAGTGAAGGCTCATCAGAGGAAGGGTAGGACCATCCTACTCAGTAAATATCATAAAAAATGTGAAACATTAAAACAGTTATCCTTTTTAGATAAAACTATACTAAATGTATTCACGTCACCAAATAGTTTATTAAAACACACTGTTTTGCAATGAAGGTCTACAGCAGCCTCCACAGCACTCTGTAGGGTAGCACCATGATGAACTCGGTGGACAGCTAGTTTCCGTCCTCCTCTGGGTACAACGACTTCAATACAAAATCACCCCCTTTCATAGACTTACACAGTAATTGTGACAACTTCCGGAGGACGTCCGTCTGCTTCTGCAGCATGAACCGACATGTTGTCCACCCAATCAATCAAAGTATCAGAGAATTCATCTAGTACTGAAAGCATAAGCTACAGCTAGCTAGCATGGCAGTTTATAAAATGTGGTGAGTAGTAGACTCAAAGAAAGAGAAAGCCAATAGTTGAACAGTTTAACAAATTAATTTCGTTAAAAATGAAGAAGCAAGAGAGAGAGAGCTATATTTTGTTGTATTTTTTTTCACTTTCACTTAGCTAGGGAATGCAGCTAGCAAGTTTAGCCTGCTCAAACACCCAGCTCAAACAGAGAGGGATGCTATGTTAGCTAGCTGGCTATGGCTATCCAACACTGGAACTCTTCCAAGTCAAGGTAAGCTTTTGGTTTTATTAATGTATTGCTACCAGGCCCCATCGGTGTAACTGCTAAACTGCTTGCTGACTGTACACTGTACTGCATGATTGTAGCAGGTTTAATTATACAATGAGCAAAATTATCATGCTGTTTGTATGTGGCTGCTATGAAAGTGAACTGTATTTGAATGTGATTAGGGTGTATTCATTCCGTCGATTTTTTTGAAAAACATTTCTTAAACGGAAGCAAACGTAACGAAACAGGGATAAACATACCTGAATTTGTCAAACAGAAACTCTTGTTTGCAACTGTTGGACTAATGATTACACGCTAGATCAACTAGATACAGCCAAGAGTGTGCAAATTATTGAATGTGTCACTGTCTGTCACCTTGATTACTCCAATTTTCCTCTCGACCTTTGTAACTAAGTTGTAAACTTTCATTGATAGGTTAGATTGTGGCAACCTCATGATGGGAATAGGGAAAATTCTAGTATCATGTAGTAACCTAAACCTATCGAGCTGATAACAGAAATAAGGCCATGCTCATCCTCCCTCATCTTAAACGTTGCCGACCACCACTAAATCCATGTGATAGGCAGCTTGAGAGTTTGAAGTTGCACGATTGAAAAAATAAAATAATTTTTCAAATATATGATTTGATTATAAAGTCTACATTTAATAACAGATATAATGTCAGTAATTTGCGGTTCTAAATTGGCGTCTTTAGACACACTGTCATCTCCCGCTTGTTAGATATCTCAATTATAAACCTGTGTTCCGCTCTGCTAGATCCTAATTACTGTTGCAAAGACAGTCTTTTAAAACACCTTTTGCCTATCTTGTAGCGAGTGTGTATGGGTAACGCATTCAGATTGCTCTCCCTCTCTCTCTTTCTCTTGCGCTCTGTTCAGTCAGGCTTTGAAAGCTCTAATTTCCCACAAGCTTTGTTCTTTTCTTGGAGGTTCACAATTTTTTCCCTGTGATTGTGCCAAATGAGAACAAAAACACATATATCAAAAGATATAATCAGCAGCAAATGTAATTGAATCAGTCATCCTGAACACTTACATAACCCCTTATCAGTAGCAGAGTGGGAAGGAAGTAGAGAGAGAGAGAGTGTGTGTGTGTGTGTGTGTGTGTGTGTGTGTGTGTGTGTGTGTGTGTGTGTGTGTGTGTGTGTGTGTGTGTGTGTGTGTGTGTGTGTGTGTGTGTGTGTGTGTGTGTGTGTTAATAAAACCATGAACTGATTGGCATATATTATCCTAACTCATCCATCCCAGGTGTGTCCACAATTTCAGTGTCAGACAACGACTCTGAAACCTCCACAGTTTCAGTGTCGAGACATTGTGGAACCGTCGAAGTCTAGGAGTCTCCTCACACCACCATATTTCTATAGTTCACCCTTCCCCAGCCAGAACACTGATAACATTACGCTAGCAAATTGTCATTAATGACACCAGTCGTGCAGGGATCACACTGCTATGGAACCATGCTGACTGGGTTATAGAGGATAGAGAAAAGGCTAACGGAGTAGGGAGACACAACCTTCAACCAACATCCCAAGGTGATTTTAACAGGTTCCCCTGTGTCACATGACAGATGTCTTTCCAATCAGTTATCACTCTTTCTCAGCTTTTCCCCACTTGACAAATCTCCTAAGTTTCCCTGATTTACCATCAATAGCGGTGGATTTGGGAATGGGGCATGAGCTAAAATGCCCAATACACTTCCAGCAGGAACCATTGGCTATATAACATAGTCTCAGCCGCGCCTGCTCAAGCTTGCTTAGTCATTTGTCAAACTATGCATGGTAATGGTAGCTATAGTGGGCCGACCCCAAACACAAGTTCATCAATCACAGTGAGCTAGCTAGCGTAGCGCCATACGTGATCCACATGCTGACCAATCCATTCAAATATCAAATGTAGCACCCAACAAGGTTTCTTTTTTACATTCCATTCACAATTAACACTTTGTAAGAGACAGTATTTTAACTCTGGGCACTATAAAAAATTTTGTCTGCTCCTATAAATATGGAAACAACACCCTAGTGTGATATAGCCCTACTCTAGCCTAGCCTATGTAGGCTAATGCAGCTATTGTGATACAGCCCTATTCTAGCCTAGCCTATGTAGGCTAATGCAGTCATTGTGATACAGCCCTATTCTAGCCTAGCCTATGTAGGCTAATGCAGCTATTGTGATACAGCCCTATTCTAGCCTAGCCTATGTAGGCTAATGCAGTCATTGTGATACAGCCCTATTCTAGCCTAGCCTATGTAGGCTAATGCAGCTATTGTGATACAGCCCTATTCTAGCCTAGCCTATGTAGGCTAATGCAGCTATTGTGATACAGCCCTATTCTAGCCTAGCCTATGTAGGCTAATGCAGCTATTGTGATACAGCCCTATTCTAGCCTAGCCTAATGCAGCTATTGTGATACAGCCCTATTCTAGCCTAGGCTAATGCAGCTATTGTGATACAGCCCTATTCTAGCCTAGCCTATGTAGGCTAATGCAGCTATTGTGATACAGCCCTATTCTAGCCTAGCCTATGTAGGCTAATGCAGCTATTGTGATACAGCCCTATTCTAGCCTAGCCTGTGTAGGCTAATGCAGCTATTGTGAAGGGAGGATTATAAGCAGTTTCATAAATTCGGGGAACACTCACAACAACTTATTTCAATAATATGTTTTTGGAATATGGAAATCGATATATCCTAGTGCGACGTGGAAATGGATTATGAAGATTCTGGTGAGCTTCTCAGGGATGGGGTTGTATCTGATTAGTTCCACTTATAACCTTCAGATGAGAGAGAAATGAGGGGAAGTTGGACAGATGTGGCTGTGAGGGAAGTTGGGTTGCATACTATATTCCCGCTTCATAAGATGACATTAACCATGAGCCGTAAACAGGGCAATGAAGTTGCCTAGTATTCAGCAGTTATACTTTTATCTAAATACTCCACTTCACTTAACATGGATAAGCCTTTAGACTTATGTTAGCTCGGAGCTTTACCTTGTCATTTTACATATATATATATAAAACTGTATAAAAATGTCAACAACGTCCTCATCATGCAGAATTACATGACTGTTTGCTTAGACAGTAGCTGTATCTTTAGATACGCCATCTTGGAGCTTTACCTTGTAATTACATTACTGTTTGCTTAGACATAGCTGTATCTTTAGATACGCCATCTTGGAGCTTCACCTTGTAATTGAACAGATTTCTATAAAACTGCATGGAAATGTCAACATCCTCTTCACATAACATGACATTACGGTGTCATGTTTAGACAGGAAATGACAGACTGAACATGTTGACTCAATCAACGTTTCCAATGGCAATTTCAAGAAACCTTCACACTTTGGTCAAAACAACTCTGAAAATGCATGTCCAAATGTTGCGTTATGCTTTGCTTGTTAAATCCTTCACTTGTTGCTTAATTAACAGAGTTTGGGAAATAAAATGAGAAAAAGAGACAAATGGAGTCTGAAGTAATCATGCTGACCCTGAAATGTTCTCCATCAGAGTTCCATGCTCTGTAATCCACACTTAAACGCTGGCATTTTGTTCATTTCCACACTACACACGTTCCCCTGATGGGGCACGGGGAAAAGAGAGGGTATGCCTGAATTGCTACATTTGTGTGTGTGTGTGTGTGTGTGTGTGTGTGTGTGTGTGTGTGTGTGTGTGTGTGTGTGTGTGTGTGTGTGTGTGTGTGTGTGTGTGTGTGTGTGTGTGTGTGTGTGTGTGTGCGTGCGTGCGTGCGTGCGTGCGTGTGTGTGTGTGTGTACGTATGTGCGTGTGCACGTATTTAGTTTATGAAGCCAAAGAGGTTCAAAATGACCAAAGGATAATGAAGCAGCCACCAACTGCAAGACATTTAAGAAGTGTGCGATGAATAACACAGTGAGTTAATAGCCGTGCAGCAGTAAATACTCAGTGATAGAATATTAATGTAATGAGGCCCATATTTTCACCCCAGTCACAGTAATTGGATTGTGAAGCCTCTCTCTAAATCCAAGCGTAACACAGTCGGTGCCTCAGCGACAAATATACTCTCTTTGCACTATAGGAGGTTCAAATGGCAAGATTTCAAGGAAGTTCATGGAGAGGAGTAGAGGGAAAGTAGTACTCACTAAATTGTAGCTCCTAACAACAGACCCCCCACTTTTAGGCTGACTGCCCACTTCTAGTTTGACTACCCAGACATTATGAGATTATGAGATTATGATTATTATGAGAGTTTGAATGGGCAACATGACAGATGTTACTTCCTGTAAACCAGCAGCAGGTTTGTTGTTGATTTGTTGTTGAACGGAAAACAATAGGAGTTGCTTGTTCGCCTAATGTCATCCCATGGACGGTCGGATGACCAGTAGGTGAACTCCTCAGACAAAAAAGTCTGTCTTGACTGTCTCTTTCGCCTTGTAGAGAGCGTCTGAAGAGCAGCACAGTAGTGTAGAAGCCATGAATCAGCCACCATCTAGTGGCCCAAGTAACAATTACACAACACCCAACATAACTAGACCAAGGGTCTTCAACCTTTCTTGCCTGGGAGGGACCCCCCTCCCAGGCAAACCAGAGACCCAGGAACCCTCATCATATGTTAGCAAAAACGTGTTTCTTTCACATGTCTTGTCTTATCATCAAATGAATGATAATGGCAAGGAGAAGTAATTAACATTTTATAATGAATATATTTAGTGAGGTTTCCCCCCCCCCCACATTATGATTGGAAGAGGAAGTGGAACTCCAAACACATTTTGGCTAAGAGCTCTTGCGTAGTGCAGTTTCTCTGGATCCCCGCAAGGTCAGCCCCTCAGTGTAGACTACCGATCGCTGTCCGTGGTTCTGAAATTGCAACGTCTATGCGGCTGCCTATCGATAGGCTATCAGATTGGTGCTAGTGCTTGTAGTAGCCTATAGTTTGCTTTAATGGACACATGTTTTGTTTTTTTGGATTGTCATTTTCTCATGTTGAGCCTGACACTTATGTTTCACTAAGCTATAGGCCTACAGTGTTGCAATGCTGCTGTTTAGAATGCTGTCTGGTTGCAATAATGTATTTACTTCCTCATTCATTAAAGTAGGACATTCAAACGTTGCAGATTGTGAAATGAATGTTCCATGCAACAACATACTAATCAGTAACCAATTTATGTTTTTAAATAGGATACAGCTGTCCTGTAGCCCTAAAAGCCTACCTTTGCCGTTCTCTCGCTCTCGTGTAGCTTGGGTAGAACGTAAAACCAGTTTATTAATGCCAATGATCAAAACAATAGCTTACTAGGGATTGTTTCATTATACACTCAATGCAGTCTGGCCTACTAGCCTACCTATAGCTATATACAGTACTTAGCATGGTAGCCTATATATATTACACACTGGAACTCGGACTCCACGCTGTGGGCTATCCGTCTCATCACTCGTAGGCTTTACTGTCAGCTTGGTTTTCTGGGAGAGGAGGAGGAGGTGGAGGCTCGACACTCTCACTAGAGGAACTTGTCACTATTCGCAAAGGGAGGAAGAAGAGGAGGGCCCTGCTATAAGTCCACTCTTATAGCAGGGCCCGGGCAGTGAGGTCTCAGTCTGGATTGGCAGGCTGCTAGTGCTAGCTGCTGCCATAACTAGTCCTATTCGCTTCCACCTGGTGTTTCCTCATTCGAGGACAAGGTGGTCATTTGGCATGAGGTTGGTCAGGTAAAGCTTTTTTTGCTGCGTTTCTGTGGACCACTTGGCCTTTTGTTCATCCACCATCAACAATGCACTCACTCTCCATCCGAGTCCGACCTGATTCACCTAACTGTTTTGAACTTTTGATAGCCAAATAGGTGAGGAGGCCGAGGCGGGCTGCCTGCCGGCACTGCTCGGTAATAGGCTGATTAGATGCATGACAACTATATAGTCTGTCTGACTAACCTTCTACTATGTAGATTGGACAATAAACACTTCACTTGTTAGATGTGGAAATTAAAAAGGAGGGTTACTGTCAAAATAATTTCTTAAAAACATGAAATTTAGACATACAGTGGGGAGAAGTATTTGATACCCTGACGATTTTGCAGGTTTTCCTACTTACAAAGCATGTAGAGGTCTTTAATTTTTATCATAGGTAAACTTCAACTGTGAGAGACGGAATCTAAAACAAAAATCCTGAAAATCACATTGTATGATTTTTAAGTCATTAATTTGCATTTTATTGCATGACATACTCATGTAGATACATCAGAAAAGCAGAACTTAATATTTGGTACAGAAACCTTTGTTTGCAATGACAGAGATCATACGTTTCCTGTAGTTCTTGACCAGGTTTGCACACACTGCAGCAGGGATTTTGGCCCACTCCTCCATACAGACCTTCTCCAGATCCTTCAGGTTTCGGGGCTGTCGCTGGGCAATACGTACTTTCAGCTCCCTCCAAAGATTTTCTATTGGGTTCAGGTCTGGAGACTGGCTAGGCCACTGCAGGACCTTCAGATGCTTCTTACGGATCCACTCCTTAGTTTCCCTGGCTGTGTGTTTCAGGTCGTTGTCATGCTGGAAGACCCAGCCACCACCCATCTTCAATGCTCTTACTGAGGGAAGGAGGTTGTTGGCCAAGATCTCGCGATACATGGCCCCATCCATCCTCCCCTCAATACGGTGCAGTCGTCCTGTCCCCTTTGCAGAAAAGCATCCCCAAAGAATGATGTTTCCACCTCCATGCTTCACGGTTGGGATGGTGTTCTTGGGGTTGTATTCATCCTTCTTCTTCCTCCAAACACGGTGAGTGGAGTTTAGACCAAAACCTCTATTTTTGTCTCATCAGACCAAATTACCTTCTCCCATTCCTCCTCTGGATCACCCAGATGGTCATTGGCAAACTTCAGACGGGCCTGGACATGCGCTGGCTTGAGCAGGGGGACCTTTCTTGCGTTGCAGGATTTTAATCCATGACTGCGTGGTGTGTTACTAATGGTTTTCTTTGAGACTGTGGTCCCGGCTCTCTTCAGGTCATTGGCCAGGTCCTGCCGTGTAGTTCCGGGCTGATCCCTCACCTTCCTCGTGATCATTGATGCCCCAGGAGGTGAGATCTTGCATGGAGCCCCAGACCGAGGGTGATTGACCGTCATCTTGAACTTCTTCCATTTTCTAATAATTGCGCCAAGTTGTTGCCTTCTCACCAAGCTGTTTGCCTATTGTCCTGTAGCCCATCCTAGCCTTGTGCAGGTCTACAAATTTATCCCTGATGTCCTTACACAGCTCTCTGGTCTTGGCCATTGTGGAGAGGTTGGAGTCTGTTTGATTGAGTGTGTGGACAGGTGTCTTTTATACAGGTAACAAGTTCAACCAGGTGCAGTTAATACAGGTAATGAGTGGATAGCAGGAGGGCTTCTTAAACCTCTTGGAACTCCCCATCCCGGATCCGGGATCGTGACTAAAGCCTCAGGCTCATTAGCATAACGCAACGTTAACGATTTCTGAAAATCGCAAATAAAATGAAAATAATGCGTCTGCTCTCAAGCTTAGCCTTTTCTTAACAACACTGTCATCTCAGATTTTCAAAATATGCTTTTGAACCATAGAAATTGACTAATTTGTGTAAGAGTATGCAAAGGTAGCATAGCATTTTGAGTAGCATTTAGCACGCAACATTTTCACAAAAACCAGATAACCAAATAAATAAAATCATTTACCTTTGAAGAGCTTCGGATGTTTTCAATGAGGAGACTCTCAGTTACATACCAAATGCGCAGTTTTTCCTGAAAGCGTCTGTGTGTAGGAGAAATCGTTCCGTTTTCTACATTGCGTCTGGCTACCGAAACGAACCGAAAATTCAGTCACCTACAACGTAAAACTTTTTCCGGATTAACTACATAATATCGACCGAAACATGGCAAACGTTGTTTGGAATCAATCCTCAAGGTGTTTTTTCACATATCTCTTCATTGATATGCAGTTCGTGGAAGCTTGCTTTCCTCTCTGTATCCCATGGAAAAATACTGGCAGCTGTCTTTTGCGCACCAATTTCGGCGCAGGACACCGGGCGGACACCTGGTAAATGTGGTCTCTTATGGTCAATCTTCCAATGATCTGCCTACAAATACGTCACAATGCTGCAGACACCTTGGGGAAACGACAGAAAGGGCAGGCTCATTCCTCTCGCATTCACAGCCATATAAGGAGACAATGGAAAACAGAGCCTCAAAAATCCTGCTCATTTCCTGGATGCCGTCTCATCTTGGTTATGCCTGAAGCTCACGTTCTAGGGCACGCACAGAAAATATCTTGGTAGTTCTGGACACGTCAGAGTGTTTTCTTTCGAAAGCTATCAATTATATGCATAGTCGAGCATCTTTTTGTGACAAAATATCTTGTTTAAAACGGGAACGTTTTTCATCCAAAAATGAAATAGCGCCCCCAGAGCATCAACAGGTTAAAGACAAACTAACTGTCTGTGAGAGACGGAATTCTTGCTGGTTGGTAAGTGATCAAATACTTATGTCATGCAATAAAATGCAAATTAATTACTTAAAAATCATACGATGTGATTTTCTGGATTTTTGTTGTAGATTCCGTCTCTCACAGTTGAAGTGTACCTATGATAAAAATTACAGACCTCTACATGCTTTGTAAGTAGGAAAACCTGCAAAATCGGCAGTGTATCAAATACTTGTTATCCTCAATCTAGGTGTGAGCTGGACGGTCTCATCAGCCCCCAGAGCTTGCGGGAGTTTATGCTGCACCAGTGGCTAAGAGCAGCTGTTCAGCTGGTTAAACAAAGGTTCGCCATGTGTTGGAGAAACTGTATGTCCGAGTTGAGAAAGCATACCAGCAGCCAGCGCCACTTGCTGCACTGGTAGCCTTTAACGCAGGTGCTTTTCAAAGCCTATGTCAAATAGTCCAGTGAGTGTAATTGGCTCCAATGAGTGTAACTTGCTCAATATTAGGAGTTGAGAAATAAAGTTGACATCATTAGAAATGAGATAATATCCTATTTTCTACTGTAGGTATGTCATTTTAAATGTGTTTATTCTGTTGTTGCAAGCAATATACATAAAATTAAATTAAATAATAATAATATTTTCGCAGTCCCCCTGCATTACCTCCATGGACCCCCTCAGAGTTTTAAAATAACTTCCTCTGTTTAAAACCTAGCAATTTGGCCATTCGACAGTTCTTTCTGCATCAGCTGGTCAGATAGTCCAATTTATATTTGGAGTTAGGGCGATTCCAAAATGTGTCCAAAAAGAGAAGAAAACTCCCCAGGAAATACGTTTGAGTTTGATGGATAGGAAGTGTAGGGGTTTTTCATGAGGAAAATCATGAATAGAAACCGCCCAACTTGGCAGGAGAAAAGACAGCAAGATCATATTGCGTAAAGACATACAGCTCTTGAACTACAGTAAATCAGAATGTACATCTATCTACTGTGAGTGAAATGTTCCAATATTCACATGGACATTCTGTATTAATGTCTTAAGAATGTATCTTAATAACGCTATTGCAACTGAGATAATTGTCCACCGTGCATTTTAATTACTGACAGAATGGCTTCAATTTCCTCTGTATGCCTGTCTGGAATGAATAAAAATGGCCTCCTCTTTCCTTTGTGAGAAATCTCAGTGTAACACAGTCACTAAGACCCAGGAAAGATAATACATCTTTAATGAAAAGCCCTGCAGTGCCTTGGAGAGATCATTTCTTCCTAATGGACTTCACTTTCTTCATCTGCTAATACAATGTACTGTCCTAGCGCTTACTAAAGATCTACCTAAGGAGTTATCTCGCGGTTGCTGCTCTGAACCCCGGGCATAACCTATTTACGGAGAACATGTCAGCAATGGAAAGGGATTGAATGGGTTTAACTACAGGGTTATGTTCGTTTTAGGGCAGGTTTTAAAATGTTTTACAAAGGAAAACTAAAATGAGTAGTTCTTAGTGGACACGTCCCAGGTAGTCTCTTCCTCGGTTTCAGTCCGTTTTCGAACACAATCCAGGTCTTGCTTTGGATGGGAGGCCGAGTAGATGCCTGATTGAGGCTACAGGCAAAAGGTCACTCAAGCAGGGACAAGGTCTGGCGTGGGAAAAGAGGTGAAGTTTTCATAAGAGGCTAATAAAAATGTCAGCCGGGAGACTTGGGATGCTCGAGTAAAGGTCTCGCCAAAATGAAAGGGGTGCCAAGCGGGAGGAAGAGAAAGAGGGACATTGAACAAGTGAGAACACACTGCGGCAAATGGTGCATGGACCATCTTTTGGGATTTGGCCATTATTACCTCGTCATTAGTTCACCTCTTCATTTCACCCGTATTTGATCACTCCCTTAAAACTTTGTTTTGTCTTTGCATACAGCGCTCTATTCTGGACTACATAATGAGCCCTTCTCTTCTCTTTTACCAGCCAACCAGGTGCTGCAACACTTTGAACTCTCCTTATTAAACACAAGTACTGTCTCTCGAGCCCAGGCATTTGAAGTCGAGACTAATTGACTACCACCTTGACATTTCCACTGCACCCCGGCCCGGAACCTCACCAACACTAACATCGCATCTTCACACTGGCGGTAATTGGGGCTTTATGACTCCCATCCTAGCCCCTACCACCCAACACACACACAAAAACACATTGGAAGATATGGTGGAGTGTTGTGTACAACAAGCTAGTCGGAGCTAGTGGGGGATCGATGCATAATATTAAGCATATTAATGATAATCCTGTTTGCGTTGCACTTTGTTGCCTCTAGAATGGAAAAAAAAATGTAAATGATATTTTTGGAGTGCAGACCCTCTACACTGCATCACATAATAATGAGGTAATACAAGGAAAGGCACGCAACACAGTTTGAGGTAGGTCTACTTGAAGGGCAAGGAAGCATGCCGTTTTGCCACTACCTTGATTTTGCTTTGTCTCAAACAATCACGATACGTGGAACATTAATAAATCATAATGGAATGTAAGATTAATCGCATGTGGCGTCATGAGATGTGATCTGTGTGAGATTGTGGAAGCACTCCAAGGGGTTCTCTCTCTCTCCATTGGCTCCTCCCTCCCTCCCTCCCTCCCTCCCTCCCTCCCTCCCTCCCTCCCTCCCTCCCTCCCTCCCAGCCTGCTCTTGGGCCTTAGTGTTCTTGCCTCGCTCTCATTTGTAGATTGTGCCTTAGGGCTGACAGATGTTCTATATTTTTTCCACCGTTAGTTTGTTCGCTTCCATCACATTTACCACCACATGCACATCTACTCCCTTCCTTCAGCCAGAGCATGGCTAACTCGCCTTGACTCAGATCACGCCTGTATTGTCTCCCATGAAGAACAGTGAGATGAGGAACCACTCCCGTGCTAGCGTTTACCTCCACCAGCTGAAGGATGGTAAATTGCGCCGTGCTAGCACGCTAAACTATCATGCTAGAGCCAGTTGGGTCTCATGGCAGTTCCAGTTGCTAGCACGCTAAACATTCTAAAGTGGAAATTACAACCTTTAGAAGCCTTTTTAAACATCGAATACACTAAAAGTTTGCATTTCCTGCCGTGCAGGAAAATTCTCAGCAAACGAGTGATCAAAAGAAGATCCTACATCTGTACGTACCCTCATTTGCACTTCTTTGGGAAGTGATGGGAACATTTTCTAAAGAATTCAACAGTTCAAGGACATTAAATATTAATTTGCACGTATAAATATGTGCTTGTTTCAAAAATAGTGGCAATGAATGGAAGTATTTGAACTTTGAAGCAAATTCATATTCCACCCACCTGCCTGATGATGATGTCTGAGCTGCACACACACACACACACACACACACACACACACACACACACACACACACACACACACACACACACACACACACACACACACACACACACACACACACACACACACACACACAGAGAGAGAGAGAGAGATAAATAAATAAGGCCCTCATCTGAAACATTTGTGCCACTGACTGCTGCTTTAGTCAATATGTTCATGAGAAAAAGCATTCATCAGTGTTTTCCATAAGCGCCCGGCCGTCAGCTAAATAGCCGATAACAGACTTGTAAGCCGGGCTACTTTTTCCACTTAAAATTTTAGTCCGAAAAGTCCATGTAGCCTTCC